>NC_069503.1:369847196-369987196 GCF_027579735.1 Bombina bombina | reverse complement strand
CCGGTGTGTACAATTTCCAAATACCCATTTTGTTATTGTAGTGTAATCTCATGTAACCCAATTGACCATGCTTACTGTGCAACTCATAAATAAAAATAAACATATACTTATCCCTATCTTTAGGCATGTGTATATTCCTATTCCTGAAACGGAATTCCCATCTACCATCACATTGTGCAATCGCATCCTAGTAATCCAGTTTATTGTGGGTATAACACAAGTGCTAAAGTATCTCATGATTTCTATATACATACCTCGGCTAGTGATAACTTATTGTCGTTCTGGAGTGCAGATCCTGCGTTCCATTGTGCGTGTTAACCGGAAGTTACTGAAACTACCTCACTTCCGGTATCGCTGTACCTCAAGAAATAAATACTTTAACTTATCAGCAAACCACTCAAAGTACCACACTTTTCGTCTCACCATATACAATGTATATGGCCTTAGCCAACAGTGCTACACTGTGGCAAAAATGAACTTTCTCCTAGATTCCAAGGTGGTAAACAGAAATATTACTGACCACCATTAACTGCCAAATATTACCTAATAGGCATATTAAGAAGAATAAACTAAAGCAAGAATTACAATAGCATGGTTTAAAATCATTAAGGGTCAGCAAACCTGCAATCAATGTACTGATTGCATATATATATATATATATATATATATATATATATATATATATATATATATATATATATATATATATATATATATATATATATATTTATATATATATATATATATATGGTTCAAGTGAACAGAGGCACTCGCCGTGTATCAAAGTTCTGCTTTATTTATCTCATGTGAGTAAACGTTTTCGGGCTGTGATGCCCGTCATCAGACTCCTGAAATGACAAACAGTGCCATATAATCTTGTTGTACTGTTGTTCAGTTCCAGTTTTGAATTGGTAAGTTTGTACTAAGTAAGCTTGTTTGCAGCTGTCGTTTAATTATCGGTAGCTTGGTTGTTGAACGGGTGTACACTGTGATTGACAAGCATTGTGTTAGTGCATTATTAGCTTACAACTCGTGCTCAGTCTTATACTTGTAACGGCCATGTTTTTCTAACATGCACATATGTTATTGTTTCTAACAAGCGTGTCTTGTTCTTAAACATAGGTAGTTAGCGATGTTCATGGTTATATGGATACTGGTGTGAAATATCAGTAGTGGCTAGTATTCTGATCAGTTGTTCAGCTCTCGATTGTTAGGTATTTGGAAACATTGTATAACTTCACTCGGTAATTGGATTTAGTATCTGCTTCTATTTTTCTGCAGAAATGATTGTTATTGTAGTACACCTCAGACATCTTTCAGTGGTCACATTTGTGGATATCGATAAATTTGCTATACACTTATTTCTATTTGGTTTTCCTCCACCATATGTATCTACTAATTACTTTAGAAAATAATTATAGCTTGATATTTAGACTTGCATGGATTTTGATACGTATTATGCTGTTTGTCATCTGCCGAAGTCCGCATTGCTTATTTGCATATCTGTTTAGCGAGGTTTAATGATCTGATAGTCTTGTCACTGTTAGTGATACAGAGTGTAGCATTTTTCTACTACTATACATGGAAGGTTTTGTGTTCTTGGTTCTCTCCTCTGTATTTATATACCTAGTCTTGATTTTGCTGTATGACTGTGTTATATTAAACTTTCCCTCAGTCTGGCTGATTCAGTTTAGCAACTAGGTACTGATTTTGTGTCACACTTGAGCTTTGGAATGTTCCAACAGTGATTGGGTGGATATGAGTGTCCTCTCTGTTTGATTGAGTTATAGTTTATGCTTCAATGATTTTAATTGAATTATATTTAGTGTAGTCATGGTGTTGGGTGTTTGTCTTCACTGTTTATATTTTGTTAGTGTTTATTTTTTTTGTGTTTTTTCTAGATTAACTTAGTCCTGAAGAAGGCTCATATGTGAGCCGAAACGTCGACTTTGATTCTCTACTTATGACATGTTTTGATTTGTCAAAATAAATACATATTTTGTCTTTCTAAAAATCCTGAGTGCCCTTAACATACACGTGTGTGTGTATATGTATATGTTTGTGTGTGTGTTAAATTTAAAGGTATGGAGATTGAACGCTTGATTCTTGGTCAAAGAGGTTTCTCTGACTCTGTGATTAATACTATGTTACAGGCTCGTAAATCTGTATCCAGAGAGATATATTATAGAGTCTGGAAGACTTATATTTCTTGGTGTCTTTCTCATCATTTTTCTTGGCATTCTTTTAGAATACCGAGAATATTACAGTTTCTTCAGGATGGTTTAGATAAGGGTTTGTCCGCAAGTTCCTTGAAAGGTCAAATCTCTGCTCTTTCTGTTCTTTTTCACAGAAAGATTGCTATTCTTCCTGATATTCATTGTTTTGTACAAGCTTTGGTTCGTATAAAGCCTGTCATTAAGTCAATTTCTCCTCCTTGGAGTTTGAATTTGGTTCTGGGGGCTCTTCAAGCTCCTCCATTTGAACCTATGCATTCATTGGATATTAAATTACTTTCTTGGAAAGTTTTGTTCCTTTTGGCCATCTCTTCTGCCAGAAGAGTTTCTGAATTATCTGCTCTTTCTTGTGAGTCTCCTTTTCTGATTTTTCATCAGGATAAGGCAGTGTTGCGAACTTCTTTTGAATTTTTACCTAAGTTGTGAATTCCAACAACATTAGTAGAGACATTGTGGTTCCTTCATTATGTCCTAATCCTAAGAATTCTAAGGAGAAATCGTTGCATTCTTTGGATGTTATTAGAGCTTTGAAATATTATGTTGAAGCTACTAAGTCTTTCCGAAAGACTTCTAGTTTATTTGTTATCTTTTCCGGTTTTAGAAAGGCCAGAAAACTTCTGCCATTTCTTTGGCATCTTGGTTGAAATCTTTAATTCATCTTGCCTATGTTGAGTCGGGTAAGACTCCGCCTCATAGGATTACAGCTCATTCTACTAGGTCAGTTTCTACTTCCTGGGCGTTTAGGAATGAAGCTTCGGTTGATCAGATTTGCAAAGCGGCAACTTGGTCCTCTTTGCATACTTTTACCAAATTCTACCATTTTGTTGTATTTTCTTCTTCTGAAGCAGTTTTTGGTAGAAAAGTACTTCAGGCAGCGGTTTCAGTTTGAATCTTCTGCTTATGTTTTTCATTAAACTTTATTTTGGGTGTGGATTATTTTCAGCAGGAATTGGCTGTCTTTATTTTATCCCTCCCTCTCTAGTGACTCTTGTGTGGAAAGATCCACATCTTGGGTAGTCATTATCCCATACGTCACTAGCTCATGGACTCTTGCTAATTACATGAAAGAAAACATAATTTATGTAAGAACTTACCTGATAAATTCATTTCTTTCATATTAGCAAGAGTCCATGAGGCCCGCCCTTTTTTGTGGTGGTTATGATTTTTTGTATAAAGCACAATTATTCCAATTCCTTATTTTATATGCTTTTGCACTTTTTTCTTATCACCCCACTTCTTGGCTATTCGTTAAACTGAATTGTGGGTGTGGTGAGGGGTGTATTTATAGGCATTTTAAGGTTTGGGAAACTTTGCCCCTCCTGGTAGGAATGTATATCCCATACGTCACTAGCTCATGGACTCTTGCTAATATGAAAGAAATGAATTTATCAGGTAAGTTCTTACATAAATTATGTTATCTGGTAAGAGGGTGTGGTGCATGGGGTGAAAGGGAGTACTATGTGAGCCGATATCTACAAAAGGGATAAACCCTTGTTTCTAACTCATCATGTATATTTCACGATAGACATGTAAACCAGTATGACACATAGCAAAGTTTGTTTTTGTTTTGTTGTTTGTATTTGTTCTTGACCTATGTTCAACCTAGGGTGCCATAATTTTCAAAAGTTCCTTTAAAAAAAGTTTGAAATGGTTCAACAGGTAATTATGTTTAATGTCTACTCTTTTTGTGGAAATAGCTTTTGCTGGACATTTAACCAATTGTGGTTTTGACAATATGCCATGGAAATTATTTCTGTATACCTGTGAACCTCAATAAAAATAAAAGTTAAAAAAAAAAGTCATGTGATCAGGGTGCTGTCAGAAGATGCTTAGATACAAGGTAATTACAGAGGTAAAAGTGTATTAATATAACTGTTGGTTATGCAAAACTGGGGAATGGGTAATAAAGAGATTATCTATCTTTTAAAACAATAAAAATTATATTGTAGACTGTCCCTTTAAAATATACCAAAATGGGCCTAGATCATTACCTTGGGTTGTCTACTTAAATAAATATATGTAGTTTTTAATAGGTAAATTAAAAAGAACAAAAGCTCTATTTCTTTCATGTAATTGGCAAGAGTCCATGAGCTAGTGACATATGGGATATACAATCCTACCAGGAGGGGCAAACCTCAAAATGCCTATAAATACACCCCTCACCACACCCACAATTCAGTTTTACAAACTTTGCCTCCTATGGAGGTGGTGAAGTAAGTTTGTGCTAAGATTTCTACGTTGATATGCGCTTCTCAGCATTGTTGAAGCCCGATTCCTCTGAGTACAGCGAATGTCAGAGCGACGTGAAGGGAGTATCACTTATTTGAATACGATGATTTCCCTAACGGGGGTCTATTTCATAGGTTCTCTGTTATCGGTCGTAGAGATTCATCTCCTACCTCCCTTTTCAGATCGACGATATACTCTCAATTTACCGTTACCTCTACTAATAACTGTTTTAGTACTGGTTTGGCTATCTGCTATATGTGGATGGGTGTCTTTTTGGTAAGTATGTTTTCATTACTTAAGACACTCTCAGCTATGGTTTGGCACTTTATGCATTTATATAAAGTTCTAAATATATGTATTGTACTTATATTTGCCATGAGTCAGGTTCATGTATTTCCTTCTGCAGACTGTCAGTTTCATATTTGGGGAATGTAAACATTTTAAGAATTTTTTTTTCTTACCTGGGGTTTAGTCTTTTTTCAATTGACTACTAATTGCAATTGCGGGTATTAGGCCCGCGGGTGCGTCAAATGCTAAACTTTATTGCACATTTTTTGCGCGATAGTTTTCCATCAGTAATCGTACATTGCCAGTTGCAGTTCCTTCAACTTCTAATGTGCATGATATACCTGTAAATTTTAAAGAATTTGTTTCTGATTCTATTATGAAGGCTTTGTCTGCATTTCCACCTTCTAATAAATGTAAAAGGTCTTTTAAAACTTCTCATTTAGCTCATATAATTTCAAATGACCAATAGCATAATAATTTATCCTCTTCTGATGAGTATCTATCTGATTCAGAAGATCCTTCCTCAGACATTGACACTGACAAATCTACTTATTTAAAATAGAGTATATGCGTTCTTTATTAAAAGAAGTGTTAATTACTTTGGATATTGAGGTAACCAGTCCTCTTGACGTTCAATCTAATAAACGTTTAAATGCTGTTTTTAAACCTCCTGTGGTTTCTCCCATTCCTGAGGCTATTTCTGATATGATTTCTAGGGAATGGAATAAGCCAGGTACTTTTATTCCTTCTTCAAGGTTTAAAAAAATTGTATCCTTTTCCAGCAAAATCTATAGAGTTTTGGTAAAAAATCCCCAAAGTTAAAGGGGCTATTTCTACTCTTGCTTAACTTACCACTATTCCTATGAAAGATAGCACTTCCTTTAAGGATCCTTTAGATAGGCCTTCCTTAGATAAGATTCAAGCTTCCTATTTATATTCAGGTCATCTTCTCAGACCTGCTATTTCTTTGGCTGATGTTGCGGCTGCATCAACTTTCTGGTTGGAAAATTTAGTGCAACATGAATTGGATTCTGACATATCTAGCGTTATTCGCTTACTGCAACATGCTAATCATTTTATTTGTGATGCCATTTTTGATATTATCAAAATTGATGTTAGATCCATGTCTTTAGCTGTATTAGCTAGAAGAGCTTTGTGGCTTAAATCTTGGAATGCTGATATGACATCTAAATCTAGATTACTATCTTTCCTTCCAAGGTGTAATAATTTATTTAGTTCTCAGTTGGATTCTATTATTTCAACTGTCACTGGGGGTAAGGGAGTTTTTCTGCCTCAGGATAAAAAACCTAAGGGTAAATCTAAGGCTTCGTTAGAATAAGGAACAAAAACTCAATCCTCCCCCCAAGGAATCTGCTTCCAATTGGAAGCCTTCCTCAAATTGGAATAAATCCAAGCCATTTAGGAAACCAAAGTCAGCCCCTAAGTCCGCATGGGGTGCGGCCCTCATTCCAGCTCAGCTGCTAGGGGACAGCTTAAGGTTTTTCAAGGATTTTTGGATAAAATCTGTCCAAAATCAATGGATTCAGAGCATTGTCTCTAAAGGGTATCGAATAGGATTCAGAGTAAGACCTCCTGTGAGAAGATTTTTTTTTCTCACGCATCCCTGTAAATCCAGTAAAAGCTCAGGCTTCTCTGAAGTGTGTTTCAGACCTGGAGTCTTCATGGATAATCATGCCAGTCCCTCCTCAGGAACAAGGTTTGGGGTTTTATTCAAACCTATTAATTGTACCAAAGAAAGAAAATTTATTCAGACCAGTTCTGGATCTAAAAATTTTGAATCGTTATGTAAGAGTACCAACTTTCAAGATGGTGACTATAAGGACTATTCTGCCTTTTGTTCAGCGAGGACATTATATGTCCACAATAGACTTGCAGGATGCATACCTTCATATTCCGAGTCATCCAGAATACTATCAGTTTCTGAGATTCTCTTTTCTAGACAAGCATTATCAATTTGTTGCTCTTCCATTTGGCCTAGCAACAGCTCCAAGAATCTTCTCAAAGGTTCTGGGTGCCCTACTCTCTGTAATCAGAGAACAGGGTATTGCGGTGTTTCCTTATTTGGATGATATCTTGGTACTAGCTCAGTCTTTACGTACTGCAGAATCTCACATGAATCAACTAGTGTTGTTTCTTCGGAAACATGGTTGGAGGATCAATTTACCAAAAAGTTTCTTGATTCCTCAGACAAGGGTCACCGTTTTAGGCTTCCAGATAGATTCAGTTTCCATGACTCTGTCTCTAACAGACAAGAGACGTTTAAAATTGGTCGCAGCATGCCGGCACCTTCAGTCTCAGTCATTCCCTTCAGTGGCTATGTGCATGGAAGTTTTAGGTCTCATGACTGCAGCATCGGACGCGATCCCCTTTGCTCGTTTTCACATGAGACCTCTACAGCTTTGTATGCTGAATCAATGGTGCAGGGTTTATACAAAGATATCACAATTAATATCCTTGAATCCCAATGTACGACACTCTCTGACATGGTGGATAGATCACCATCGTTTGGTTCAAGGGGCTTCTTTTGTTTGGCCAACCTGGACTGTGATCTCAACAGATGCGAGTCTTTCAAGTTGGGGAGCTGTTTGGGGATCTCTGACAGCACAAGGGGTTTGGAAATCTCAAGAGGCGAGATTACCAGTAAATATTTTAGAACTCCGTGCAATTCTCAGGGCTCTTCAGTTCTGGCCTCTGCTAAAGAGAGAACCGTTCATTTGTTTTCAGACAGACAATATCACAACTGTGGCTTATGTCAATCATCAGGGTGGGACTCACAGTCCCCAAGCTATGAAAGTAGTATCTTGGATACTTGCTTGGGCTGAATCCAGCTCCTGTCTAATCTCTGCGGTGCATATCCCAGGTGTAGACAATTGGGAGGCGGATTATCTCATCCGCCAGACTTTACATCCAGGGGAGTGGTCTCTCCATCCAGATGTGTTTTCTCAGATTGTTCAGATGTGGGGTCTTCCAGAGATAGATCTCATGGCCTCTCATCTAAACAAGAAACTTCCCAGATAACTGTCCAGGTCCCGGGATGTGCAGGCGGAAGCAGTGGATACGCTGACACTTCCTTGGTGTTATCATCCTGCTTACATCTTCCCGCCTCTAGTTCTCCTTCCAAGAATGATCTCCAAAATCATCATGGAACAGTCTTTTGTGTTCCTGGTGGCTACAGCATGGCCACACAGGTTTTGGTATGCGGATCTGGTTCAGATATCCAGTTGCCCGCCTTGGCCACTTCGGTTACGGCCGGACCTACTATCTCAAGGTCCATTTTTCCATCAGGATCTTAAATCATTAAATTTGATGGTGTGGAAATTGAACGCTTAGTTCTGAGTCATAGAGGTTTCTCTGACTCAGTGATTAATACTATGTTACAAGCTCGTAAATCTGTTTCTAGAAAGATTTATTATAGAGTTTGGAAGACTTACATTTCATGGTGTTCTTCTCATAAATTCTCCTGGCATTCTTTTAGAATTCCTAGAATTTTGCAGTTTCTTCAGGATGGTTTGGATAAGGGTTTGTCTGCAAGTTCCTTGAAAGGACAAATCTCCGCTCTTTCTGTTTTATTTCACAGAAAGATTGCTATACTTCCTGATATACACAGTTTTGTACAGGCTTTAATTCGTATTAAGCCTGTCATTAAGTCAATTTCTCCTCCTTGGAGTCTTAATTTGATTCTGAAGGCTTTACAGGCTCCTCCATTTGAACCTATGCATTCTTTAGACATTAAACTACTTTCTTGGAAAGTGTTATTTTTTTTGGCCATCTCTTCTGCTAGAAGAGTTTCTGAGTTATCTGCTCTTTCTTGTGAGTCTCCTTTTCTGATTTTTCATCAGGATAAGGCAGTTTTGCGAACGACTTTTCAATTTTTACCTAAAGTTGTGAATTCTGACATTAGTAGAGAAATTGTTGTTCCTTCCTTATATCCTAATCCTAAGAATTCTTTGGAGTGATCCTTACATTCTTTGGATGTGCTACGAGCTTTGAAATATTATGTTGAAGCTACTAAAAATTTCAGGAAGACTTCCAGTCTATTTGTTTTATTTTCTGGTCCTAGGAAAGGTCAGAAGGCTTCTGCTATTTCCTTGGCTTCTTGGTTGAAACTTTTGATTCATCAAGCTTATTTGGAGTCGGGTCAGGCCCCGCCTCAGAGAATTACAGCTCATTCTACTAGATCAGTCTCCACTTCGTGGGCTTTTAAGAATGAAGCTTCAGTTGATCAGATTCGCAAAGCGGCAACTTGGTCCTCTTTGCATACATTTACTAAATTCTACCGTTTTTATGTATTTGCTTCTTCGGAAGCAGTTTTTGGTAGAAAAGTTCTTTAGGCAGCTGTTTCAGTTTGATTCTTCTGCTTTTGATTTCAGTTTTTTTTCTTTCAAAATGAAAATAAACTTATTTTTTTTGGGTTGTGGATTAATTTTTTCCGCGGAATATGGCTGTTTCTCCAACATTGGTGTGTCCGGTCCACGGCGTCATCCATTACTTGTGGGAAATGTTCTCCCCCACAGGGAAAGGCAAGGAGAGCACACAGCAAGAGCTGTCCATATAGCTCCCCCTCTGGCTCCGCCCCCCAGTCATTCTCCTTGCCGCTCTGAACAAGTAGCATCTACCACGGGGATGGCGAGGAGTTTGTGGTGTTGTAGTTTTTTATTCTTCTATCAAGAGTTTGTTATTTTAAAATAGTGCTGGCTTGTACTATTTACTCGAACAGAAAAGTGATGAAGATTTCTGTTTAAGAGGGCTATGATTTTAGCACAAGTAACTAAAATCCATTACTGTTACCACGCAGGACTGTTGAAACAAGAGAACTTCAGTTGGGGGTAACAGTTTGCAGACTCATCTGCTTCAGGTATGACTAGTCTCCTTCTAACAACACAGGCTAATGCTAGATGACAGTCATTTTTCCCCTCAGGGGAAACGGTAAGCCATTTTTCTTTCACCTCAGCAAAAAAGATAACAGGCTTCCCCTTTTTGTTTTTTATGCTGGTAGACACTGTTAGGGGCTAAATCGATTGGTTTTTATTACAATATTATACCATTTGAAATATTTTATAAGCTCACATACACTTGGGAACGTTTTTTATTGATCTGGCTTGTTTTAGACACCTAAATCTAGTCAGGAAGGCCCCTTCACTCTAGTGTGCTGAGGGAGGAAGCCTCATTTTGGCACTTCAGCTGTGCAGTTGAATTTCAAGGCAGTGCATGCAGATTCATGTGAGAGGGTCCTGTGGTTCAGAAAGTGACTCCAAAAGGCTTTTTTCTGTGAATGGTGACCCCTAAGGAAGGTAAAAAGCTGCAGCAAGGCTGTAGCTGGGATTGTGGTGTGTAAAAACGGTTAAATTCAACAATTAGCTCCGGTTTGCTTGTTTTAAGAGCTAGAGTCTCTATATTTGCTGTGCAATACTTTCTAAGCATTAAGACACTGGGGTCCAAATTTCAGAAAAATCGGATATTGCCTTCATAGTTTTTTGAACATTCAGAAATAAATGTGTCATTTTATTATTTAAAGAGACAGTAACGTTTTTGTTTAAAATCGTTTTTATTGCATTGTTTGCCTGCCTAAATCTGTTTAACATGTCTGTTCCATCAGATAACCTATGTTCTGTGTGTATAGAGACAAATGTGGTTCCCCCTTCGAGTGTTTGTGATAATTGCGCCATAGCGTCCAAACAAAATCAGGACAGCTCTGTTATTTTTCATAATGTTGCCCAAGATGATTTATCTAATGAAGGTAGTGGGGATAGCTCTACATCCTCTCCTTCTGTGTCTACACCAGCTTTGCCCGCGCAGGAGACACCTAGCGCGCCAGTGCTTATTTCTATGCAACAATTATCAGCAGTAGTGGATAATTATATAGCAAATCTTTTATCCAGACTGCCAGTTTTTCAGAGAAAGCGTGATTGTTCAGTTTTAAATACAGATAAAAAGGATGAACAATCAGACGCTGACGATGCCTTATCTATTTTACCCTCACATCAATCGGAATTGGCTGTGAGGGAAGGGCTGTCTGAGGGTGAAATTTCAGACTCAGGAAAAATTTCTCAACAGGCAGAACCTGATCTAGTGGCATTTAAGTTTAAGCTAGAACATCTCCGTGCTTTGCTTAAGGAGGTATTAGCTACTCTGGATGACTGTGATTCCATGGTAGTACCAGAGAAGTTGTGCAAATTGGACAAATTTTTAGAGGTCCCAGTGCACGACGACGCTTTTCCAATACCTAAGAGGGTAGCGAACATAGTGGAAAAGGAGTGGGAGAAGCCAGGTGTACCCTTTGCCCCACCTCCTATATTTAAGAAAATGTTTCCCATAGTAGACTCTAGAAGGGTCGCATGGCAAACGGTCCCGAAGGTTAAGGGAGCTGTTTCAACACTAGTGAAGCGCACAACTATTCCTATAGAGGACAGCTGTGCTTTCAAAGATCCTATGGATAAAAAATTGGAAGGATTGCTTAAAAAGATTTTTGTTCAGCAAGGGTTCATCCTTCAACCAGCTACGTGTGTTGTTACTGTCACTTCAGTGGCGTCCTTTTGGTTCGAAGAACTAGAAAGGTCGCTCCAGAAAGACTTCCTATGAAGAAGTCATGGACAGAATTCACGCATTAAAGTTAGCTAATTCCTTTATATTGGATGCCGCCTTTCAAATAACGAAATTGGCGGCGAAAAACTAAGGTTTTGCTATAGTAGTGCGGAGGGCGCTTTAACTAAAATCCTGGTCGGCAGACGTGTCGTCCAAGACTAAGTTACTGAATACTCCTTTCAAGGGTAAGACCCTTTTTGGGCCGGAATTGAAGGAAATTATTTCAGACATCACTGGGGGTAAGTGCCATGCCCTCCCACAGGATAGGCCTTTTAAGGCTAAGAACAAGTCTAATTTTCGTTCCTTTCGCAATTTCAGGAACGGACCGGCTAATAACTCCACTGCCGCTAGACAAGAAGGTAACGCGGCCCAGCCCAAACCCGCTTGGAAGCCCATGCAAGGCTGGAACAAGGGTAAACAAACCAAGAAATCTGCTGCTGCTACCAAGACAGCATGAAGGGGTAGCCCCCGATCCGGGACCGGATCTGGTAGGGGGCAGACTATCTCTCTTCGCTCAGGCTTGGGCAAGAGATGTTCTGGATCCCTGGGCACTAGAGATAGTTTCCAAGGTTCCACCTGTCTCGCTTATCTTCAGACCAGATAAAGAAACAGACATTCTTACATTGTGTAAGAGACCTATCAAAGATGGGAGTGATAAACCCAGTCCCCTCCGGGGAACAAGGTCTAGGGTTTTACTCAAACCTGTTTGTGGTTCCCAAAAAAGAGGGAACTTTCAGGCCAATTCTGGATTTAAAGATATTAAACAAGTTCCTCAGAGTTCCATCCTTCAAGATGGAAACCATTCGGACAATCTTACCAACAATCCAGCAGGGTCAATTTTTGACTACCGTGGATCTGAAGGATGCGTATCTGCATATCCCAATCCACAAATCTCATCATCAGTTCCTGAGGTTCGCCTTTCTGGACAAACATTACCAGTTTGTGGCTCTTCCATTCGGTTTAGCCACCGCTCCCAGAATTTTCACAAAGGTGCTAGGGTCCCTTCTAGCGGTCCTAAGACCGAGGGGCATCGCTGTAGCACCTTATCTAGACGACATCCTAATCCAAGCGTCGTCTCTTTCCAAAGCGAGGGCTCATACAGACATTGTGTTGGCTTTTCTCAGATCTCACGGGTGGAAAGTGAACATAGAAAAAAGTTCACTGTCACCGTCCACAAGGGTTCCTTTTCTGGGAACAATAATAGATTCTGTGGAAATGAAGATCTTTCTCACAGACGTCAGAAAGACGAAGCTTCTAAAAGCTTGTCGAGTTCTTCACTCTATTCCTCAACCCTCCATAGCTCAATGCATGGAAGTAATAGGACTAATGGTCGCAGCAATGGATGTGGTTCCTTTTGCTCGAATTCATCTAAGACCATTACAGCTGTGCATGCTCAATCAGTGGAATGGGGACTATACAGACTTGTCTCCCCAAATTCAAGTAGACCAGGTAACCAGGGACTCACTTCTCTGGTGGTTGACCCAAGATCACCTGTCTCAGGGAATGAGTTTCCGCAGACCGGAGTGGGTCATAGTCACGACCGACGCCAGCCTCTTGGGGTGGGGCGCGGTCTGGGACTCTCTGAAAGCTCTGGGCCTATGGTCGCGGGAAGAGTCGCTTCTCCCGATAAACATTTTGGAACTAAGAGCTATATTCAATACGCTCCTGGCTTGGCCTCAGCTAGCAGAAGCCAGGTTCATAAGATTTCAGTCGGACAACATAACGACTGTTGCGTACATCAATCATCAGGGGGGAACAGAGTTCCCTAGCAATGAAGGAAGTAACCAAGATAATCCAATGGGCAGAGAATCACTCCTGCCATCTATCTGCTATTCACATCCCAGGAGTAGACAACTGGGAGGCGGACTATTTGAGTCGTCAGACTTTCCATCCGGGGGAGTGGGAACTCCATCCGGAGGTCTTTGCTCAGTTAACCCAATTATGGGGCATTCCAGACATGGATCTAATGGCGTCCCGTCAGAACTTCAAGATTCCTTGCTACGGGTCCAGATCCAGGGATCCCAAGGCGACTCTAGTGGATGCATTAGTGGCGCCTTGGTCGTTCAACCTAGCATATGTGTTTCCACTGTTTCCTCTCCTCCCCAGGCTCATAGCCAGGATCAAACAGGAGAAGGCCTCGGTGATTCTGATAGCTCCTGCGTGGCCACGCAGGACTTGGTATGCAGACCTGGTGAATATGTCATCGGCTCCACCATGGAAGCTACCTTTGAGACAGGACCTTCTAGTACAAGGTCCATTCGAACATCCCAATCTAGTTTCTCTGCAGCGGACTGCTTGGAAATTGAACGCTTGATTTTATCCAAGCGTGGGTTTTCAAATTCTGTGATTGATACTCTGGTCCAAGCCAGAAAACCTGTGACTAGAAGGATTTACCATAAAATATGGAAAAAATATATCTGTTGGTGTGAATCCAAAGGATTCTCCTGGAGTAAGATTAAAATTCCAAAGATTCTCTCCTTTCTCCAAGAAGGTTTGGATAAAGGATTGTCAGCTAGTTCTCTAAAAGGACAGATTTCTGCATTATCCGTCTTGTTGCACAAACGACTGGCAGCTTTGCCAGATGTACAAGCTTTTGTTCAGGCTTTGGTTAGAATCAAGCCTGTTTACAGACCCATGACTCCTCCTTGGAGTCTAAATTTAGTTCTTTCAGTTCTTCAAGGGGTTCCGTTTGAACCTTTACATTCCATAGATATTAAGTTACTATCTTGGAAAGTTCTGTTTTTGGTTGCTATTTCTTCTGCTAGAAGAGTTTCTGAATTATCTGCTTTGCAGTGTGATCCACCCTATCTGGTGTTCCATTCAGATAAGGTTGTTTTGCGTACTAAGCCTGGTTTTCTTCCAAAAGTTGTTTTCAACCAGGAAATAGTTGTTCCTTCTTTGTGTCCGAATCCAGTTTCAAAGAAGGAACGTTTATTGCACAATTTAGATGTTGTTCATGCTTTAAAGTTCTATTTAGAAGCAACAAAAGATTTTACACAAACCTCATCCTTGTTTGTCGTTTACTCTGGTAAGAGGAGAGGTCAAAAAGCTACTGCTACCTCTCTCTCTTTCTGGCTGAAAAGCATTATCCGCTTGGCTTATGAGACTGCCGGACGGCAGCCTCCTGACCATATCACAGCTCACTCTACTAGGGCTGTGGCTTCCACCTGGGCCTATAAGAACGAGGCTTCTGTTGACCAGATATGTAAGGCAGCGACTTGGTCTTCTCTGCACACTTTTGCCAAATTCTACAAATTTGATATTTTTGCTTCTTCGGAGGCTGTTTTTGGGAGAAAGGTTTTGCAAGCCGTGGTGCCTTCTGTTTAGGTAACCTGATTTGCTCCCTCCCTTCATCCGTGTCCTAAAGCTTTGGTATTGGTTCCCACAAGTAATGGATGACGCCGTGGACCGGACACACCAATGTTGGAGAAAACAGAATTTATGCTTACCTGATAAATTACTTTCTCCAACGGTGTGTCCGGTCCACGGCCCGCCCTGTTTTTTTTTAATCAGGTTAAAAAAAAATTTCTTTATACACTACAGTCACCACGGCACCCAATAGTTTCTCCTTTTTCTCCTAACCGTCGGTCGAATGACTGGGGGGCGGAGCCAGAGGGGGAGCTATATGGACAGCTCTTGCTGTGTGCTCTCCTTGCCTTTCCCTGTGGGGGAGAACATTTCCCACAAGTAATGGATGACGCCGTGGACCGGACACACCGTTGGAGAAAGTAATTTATCAGGTAAGCATAAATTCTGTTTTTTATTTTTATTCCCTCCCTCTCTAGTGACTCTTGAGTGGAAGATCCACATCTTGGGTATTGATATCCCATATGTCACTAGCTCATGGACTCTTGCCAATTACATGAAAGAAAACATAATTTATGTAAGAACTTACCTGATAAATTCATTTCTTTCATATTGGCAAGAGTCCATGAGGCCCACCCTTTTTATGGTGGTTATGATTTTTGTATAAAGCACAATTATTTCCAAATTTCCTTTGTTGATGCTTTCTACTCCTTTCTTTATCACCCCACTGCTTGGCTATTCGTTAAACTGAATTGTGGGTGTGGTGAGGGGTGTATTTATAGGCATTTTGAGGTTTGGGAAACTCTGCCCCTCCTGGTAGGATTGTATATCCCATATGTCACTAGCTCATGGACTCTTGCCAATATGAAAGAAATGAATTTATCAGGTAAGTTCTTACATAAATTATGTTTTCTTTCTTGTGGCATGGAGAATCCACGTCATTCCAATTACTTGTGGGATAAATAACTCCTGGCCAGCAGGAGGAGGCAAAGAGCACCCAAGCAAAACTGTTAAGTGTAACTTCCCTTACCCATAATCCGCAGTCATTCTCTTTGCATCTGTCAATGGAGGATGTGCGAAGTTAGTGTCTGAAGATATTTAATCCTTTTATGGGTATTTTCCCCTGCAAGCAAGGATTGGGGTCTAGCTGTGTCCATGTCAATCCGTTTAGTAAGAGTAGTGGTGCCTTTTAGCAGTTTAAAAGGCAGCGAGGTAGTCTTTGCATTGCTATTAACACTTTGCTACCCCTTTGCAGAAAGCCAGAGTTAGTTACTCTGTTCTTTCTTTTACCTACAGGTCCATGACAGGGAGTGGAGTGTCTGTCACACCTAAGTAGCAGTTATCTGTCCTGCAATTTAATCCAAGGTAACTGCTTTTGCCTTCTAGGTTCTGAAGGACAGTAGCACTTAAGGGGTTAATCTTCATATGGATCTACTTTGGGACATAGATATCCTTATTAAGGTTAATGATACTTCTAAGGGAGATTTAAAGGCACTTTGTATATTATAAAGTTTTTCTGTTTTTTTACTTTTTATTCCTGTGAGAGACTTAAAGGGACAGTCTAGTCCAAAACAAACTTTCATTATTCAGATAGGGCATGTCATTTTAAACAATTTTCCAATTTACTTCTATCACCAATTTTGCTTTGTTCTCTTGGTATTCTTAGTTGAAAGCTAAATCTAGGAGGTTCATATGCTAATTTCTAAGGCCGCCTCTTAGCTCAGGGTATTTTGACAGTTTTTCACCACTAGAGGGTGTTTGTTCATGTGTTTCATATAGATAACACTGTGCTCATGCACGTGGAGATCCTATGAGCCAGCACTGATTGGCTACAATGCAAGTCTGTCAAAAGAACTGAAATAAGGGGGCAGTTTGCAGAGGCTTAGATAAAAGATAATCACAGAGGTAAAAAGTATATTAATAAAACTGTGTTGGTTGTGCAAAACTAGGGAATGGGTAATAAAGGGATTATCTATCTTTTAAAACAATAAATATTCTGGTGTAGACTGTCCCTTTAAGTGTTATCAGAGACACTTGGCTAAGGGGTTTAAAGGATTTTACTTTTTCCTTTATTATAGCAGTTTGACTATGACAGTTCATTGGACTATGACAAGTATATTGGGTATAGTTTAAACAGCTTGCTTTTTGGTGCCGTTTTTTAAATTTTCATGTGCTTTTTAGTTGCGCAGTTAATTTCTTTTGGTCCGATCACGTGACGCCCACACTTCCACTTTAGACTCAGAAAGTCGGAGCGGAGCTTGAGGTGTTGCTACTATGGAGAGGATCAGTGTCGGCTTTGAGATTATCGCTCCTCATTCTATCATCTAGCGGATCGTTTTGCAATAGAAAGGCAGATCTCTGCAGTAGAGAGTCGCTTCCTCTTGCTTGTGGGGTATCATTTTTGTCAGGTAGGAGCCTCAGGCAATCTAAAGGTTGCTGTTTTTTGCTTTATGATCTATGTTCTTTTTAGTTATATTAAAGTTGAAACATTTTTGTTTTTTTGCATTCTAATTTGTTTATATTAAGAAATCTGAATTCTGCAGTTATGGAATCAGAAATAGACCAGTCTATCTCTATGGATAAATGCTTACTATGCTTAGATGCTCAAATTGTCCTACCAAGTCAATTTTGTTCCTCATGTTTAGCTGAAACTTTAAAATTTAAAGACCGTTTACCCCCTTCTGAGCCAAGTGTCTCTCAGGATACTGCTGTGCGGGGCATGCCTCAGCTTTCTCCTCAAACGTCCCAAGCCTTAGTTGTTACTCATGCGGTGCCTTCTGTGTCCTCTCTTCCCCCTGGGGGATTTTATGTACCTGGGGATTTTCCCGCTCAGATTACTTCTGCAGTATCTGTGGCTTTGTCTGCTTTCCCTCCTTCGGGTAAGCATAAAAGGAAATCTAAACATTTACCTATTAGCAAGGATTCTGACACATAAAGGGACACTCAAGTCAAAATTAAACTTCAAAATTCAGATACAGCATGCAATTTTAAACTACTTTCCAATTTACTTCAATTAACAAAATGTGCACAGTCTTTTTATATTTACACTTTTTGAGTCACCAACTCCTACTGAGCATGTGCAAGAATTCACTGCATATACGTATATGCATTTGTGATTGGCTGATGGCTGTCACATGATACAGGGGGAGTGGAAATAGACATAACTTTGCAATTTATTTAACAAAAATCTACTACTCATTTGAAGTTCAGACTAAGTGCTATTGCATTGTCTTCTTATCATGCATTTGTTGATTATGCAAATCTACTGTATTGACTGGTCCTTTAAGACTGCGCTGGTCAACATGGTCGAAGATACTTCAGTAGCTTCTGAAGATGAAATCTCAGACTCTGATACTATGGGAGAAAAATCTTCTGAATCTGAAGAAGTGAATTTCAGATTTAAGCTTAAACATCTCCGGTTACTTCTGAAAGAAGTTCTAGCTACCTTGGATGACTCTGAACCTTCGGTTGCTGTTAACCCCAAGTCCTCTAAACTTAATAGAGTTTGATTCTCCAACGTCTGAGGATATTTTTCCTGTTCCAGACAAGATGTCTGATATTATAGCTCAGGAATGGGATAAGCCAGGGGTTCTGTTTCCCCCTTCCCCTGTTTTTAAGAAGATGTTCCCTTTTGCTGACTCCATTCGGGACTCATGGCACACTGTGCCTAAAGTAGAGGGAGCTATCTCTACTCTAGCTATAGAGGATTGTTGTTTTAGGGATCCAATGGATAAGAACCTTGAGGCTTACTTAAAAAATATGTACATCCATCAAGGTTTACAGTGGCAACCTGTGGCTAATATTGCCACGGTTGCGGGAGCAGCATCTTATTGGTGCGATACCCTATCTGATCTGATATCGGAAGAAATTACGGTAGAAGAGATCCAGGATAGGATCAAAGCTCTTAAACTGGTCAATACCTTTATCTGCGATGCCAACATGCAGGTAATTAGACTGGGAGCTAAGATATCTAGCTTCACAGTTCTAGCTCGCAGAGCTCTGTGGCTAAAATCTTGGTTGGCTGATGTATCTTCGAAGGCCAAGCTTTTGGCTTTACCTTATAAGGGTAAAACTCTCTTTGGTCCTGGTCTGGCGGAAATCATTTCCGAGATTGCAGGTGGAAAGGGATCTTTCCTACCTCAGGACAAGAAAAATAGACCTAAGGGTCATCAGAATTCTAATTTTCGTTCCTTTCACAACTTTAAAGGACAGAAGTCCTCCTCTTCCAAACCAGACCCATCCAGGTTCACTTGGAAATCCAGCCAGCCCTGGAATAATGGAAAACAAAAAGCCTTTTGCTGACTCTAAATCAACATGAAGGACCTGCCCCGATCCGATTTTGGATCAGGTGGGGGGCAGGCTTTCTCTTTTTCGACAGGCTTGGATACGCGATGTCCCAGATCCATGGGCTGTGGACTTAGTACCCCAGGGTTACAAAATAGGATTCAAGACTTGCCCTCCAAGGGGCAGATTTCTCCTGTCAAGACTATCCTCAAAACAGGTAAAGAGGGAGGCCCTCTTAAATTGCGTAAAGGACCTATCCTCCCTGGGAATTATTGTACCAGTCCCTCTAAAGAAACGGGGTCTAGGATTATATTCAACTCGGTTTGTGGTCCCCAAAAAGGAGGGAACTTTTTGTCCCATCCTAGATCTAAAGTGTCTCAAAAAATTCCTCACGGTTCCGTCCTTCAAGATGGAAACTATTCATTCCATTCTTCCATTGGTCCAGGAAGGTCAGTTCATGATGACCATAGACCTGAAGGATACGTATTTACACGTTCCTATTCACAGGGATCATTTCTAAGGTTTGCCTTTCTGGACATGCATTTCCAGTTTATTGCCTTTCCGTTTGGTTTGGCCACGGCTCCCAGAATATTCACAAAGGTTCTAGGAGCCCTATTGGCAGTGATCAGATCCTGGGGAATTGCTGTGGTGCCTTATCTAGATAACAACTTGGTTCAGGTGTCGTCTTTTCAATTAGCATAATCTCATACAGAGATGTGGTTGTTTTTTCTACGTTCCCACGGATGGAAGGTGAATTTGGAAAAGAGTTCTCTAGTTCCAACTACAATAGTGTTTCCTAGGGACAATCAGATTCCCTGTCCATGAAGATTTTCCTGACGGAGGTCAGAAAATCCAAACTTCTTGCTTCCTTCCTTTCCCTCCAGTCTGCTTTTCATCCATCGGTGGCTCAATGCACGGAGGTGATTGGTCTGATGGTGGCTTCCATGGACATCATTCTATTTGCTCGGTTCTATCTGCAACTGTGGCAGCTTTGCATCCTCTGTCAATGGAACGGAGACCATTCAGATTTATCGCAAAGGATAAATCTGGACCCCCTAACAAGAGACTCTCTCTCTTGGTGGATTTCACAGGAACATCTGTCTCTGGGCACTTGCTTCCTGAGACCTTCCCGGGTGATTGTGACTACGGATGCCATCCTGTCAGGCTGGGGAGCTGTTCTGGTTTTCTGAAGGCTCAGGGTTTGTGGTCTCGGGAAGAGTCCTCTCTTCCCATAAACATCTTTGAGTTGAGATCAATCTTCAATGCTTTGACAACTTGGCCTCAATTATCTTTAGTCCGGTCTATCAGATTCCAGTCGGACAACATCACCTCAGTGGCTTACATCAACCACCAGAGAGGAACTCTGAGTTTCTTGGCGATGGAGGTGACTCGCATTCTGCAGGGGGGGGAAGCTCACGATGGTCTCCTATCTGCCATCCACATTCCAGGAGTGGACAAATGGGAGGCAGATTTTCTGAGCAGACAGATTTTTCATCCCGGGAGTGGGCTCTCCATCCGGAAGTATTCTCTCAGATAACCCTCAGGTGGGGGATTCTAGAGTTGTATCTGATGGCGTCCCGCCAAAACGCCAAGGTTTCAAAGTACTGTTCAAGGTCAAAAAGGCCCTCTTTTTTTTAATTATAATTTGGCAGTTTTTTTGAGTAAACCTCAGGCACCTTTTCAGCCTTGTGTTTCTTCTTTTTCCATCTTCCTTCGGCTGAATGACTGGGGATTATGGGTAAGGGACGTTACACTTAACAGCTCTGCTGGGGTGCTCTTTGCCTCCTCCTGCTGGCCAGGAGTTGAATATCCCACTAGTAATTGGAATTACGTTGAAGAAAGAAATTTATCAGGTAAGCATAAATTTTGTTTTCTGTTTAAAAGAGTGAGTGAGTGATCGCAAAAATGTATCTGGTACATTGGGCAAGTTTTTCTCTGAAATTCCGGGTTATCAAAGGGGTTAAACATGTTTAACATATATGTTTAATGGAAAATGTTTTTAGAGATATATTTTTCTGAGTACAGTATTGGTCTGTGGAATAGAAGCTCCTTGACCTATAAGGAAAACTCACACAGCTCTTTTGGTGGATAGTTTATATTCCACAGAAATAAAAAAAAATGTTTTTCCTTTTCTTCTCCCTGTAAAGAAACATCCATTTTACAAAAAAAAAGAGACAAATACATTTTAAAATGTCCCTTTTTAGACTTAACACATCTAAAAGATTGTTATTATCCCTTTAAGTGCTCAAATAATGTATTGACATGTGTTTGTTCTGTTTTAGGAGCCAGCAGACCAGAAGTATTTTGGGTCATTTTTGTCACTTTCAGAAGTACGGAAATCAATTCACGTTGGAAATCTAACCTTTCATGATGGATCTGAGGTTGAAAAACATTTGCTCTCAGATGTGATGCAAAGCGTAAAACTGTGGTTGGCTGTTCTGATGGATAATTACAGGGTAAGAGACATGCGTCTTTTAATCTCATTACTCTTCACCATAACCATCAAGAGATGACTAGTGTGTGGAGACTGGTGGTTTTAATGGCCACTAAATCACATGAAAGCAAATTCATTAGCTGCTTCTGTTCCTCTGCCACAACAGGAAAAGGGCTACACATAAATTGGGAATTTTCTGATTAGCAGTTCTGATGTTTAGAAGTGGCTGACACTGATTTCACCATATGGCACCACATGTTTAATATACTACAGTCCTTTAATAGGGTTGTATAACATCTTATGTTTATAAAGCTGGTCAGTTCTGGTTTTTCAGCTACAGAGTATTCTTGGATGAAACAAAGGTGTGCCTGCTGGGTACATTAGTGTAATTGTTTTTCAGTTTATCCCATGTATCAGATTTATCCAAGCTTATCAAAAGCTCTCGCAAAAGCTGAATTTGTCATTTTTCTTTATGGAAAAAGAATCCAAAAAAAAGTGTTTTTTTTTTTGTTTTGTTTTTTAAATGTTGAGTTAAAGAATGTATTTTCTATAGCAAGTAAAATAAACCCATAATCTGGAAGTTTGCCGCCTACGCAGCCCAGTGTTGTTCATTTGCCAGACTTAGTGGAAGTGTCTAGGTGATATGATAGCTTGCTTTAGTTCAGCATCAGTGAGCAGACTGGTTTCATTACAATATCTGTTAAACTCATTTTTTTTTTCTTTTTGTATAAAAGATTGGCTTTGGTACAGTTTTCCCTGAAATCTCATTCTGTGAAAATCTGCTTCCTGCTCTCATTTATCAAACAAAGAATGGAGCAGAACAATATGCTAGTTTTATCACTATATGTTTTACGTTTAAGCAACGCTGAGCAATGAGTCTAAATGTTTAGAGAGGTTAAAAAGTAATTTGTAACATAAGTTAAAGATGCTGCATATTGCCCAGACAATTTTTAGGGAGAAACCCCAGTCATAAAAATTAGGGGTATAAATGAGTATACTCATATAAATAAACTTTACCATCACATTAAATGTGAGAAGCACAGAGGCAGAACTTTTTTCACTTTCTGCTGGTTATTTTGAAATAAAATTTAGTTTTAAATTAGGCAGTTACACTAAAGCACAAGCTCAATTGCAATGTGTTGATTAACTGGAGAATAAAGCAGTTTTTAAAGTTGTGTAATATATTGCAGTAGTTGAAAATTGCATTGCAAATTAGCTGCAGAGAAAATGTTTAAGTTTTTAAAATGTCTCTTGAATACATTTTGTTTCTTTTTGATCTTGATCTAACATTACTTAATTATAAGTTAAAAATGCATTAATAAAAAAGGTGCATTGCTCACAAGAACATGTTAGTCAGGTTGCAGCTTTGCAGACCAAGAAAGGCCAGGGGCGGGGTGAAAAAAAAATACCCGAGAGATCATCAATGCATTCGGGCTTTGCAGCATTGCGCTGTATTTGACTGTTCTCTTGAAACAGTGGTTTGCTCTAGCTGCACTGTGTTAAGGAAACCTAATACAGTGCAGTCAGAGCATAGTGCTGTTCTCTTCAAAGCAAAAGCGCTAATAGTTCCTGCATGTGTCCCGTTCTTTTTGGAGACATGCTGCATTTTCTGTGATGACATGTCAGGTCACTGCATGGCTGCCTTGGGAGTGAGCAGCTTCTAAAAACTCCAAAGCAGATCAGCACGGGGGGGGCGGGGGTCTCAGCAGTTAAGGGGTCAATAATCACTGCCACCTAAAATAGTTAATACATGCCGTTAATTGATTTGTATGGATCTTTAGGAATTTGGAAGAGTTCACATTTTTAACAAAAGAATAATGCACTTTTGTAATCTATTTTTATTAACATAAATAACATTTTTGAAAGAAAAAAACCCATAGAAAAGTAGACATATAAACACCGCCCCCCCCCCCCCCCCCAATCAATGGATTCGTTTTGGATGTAGAAATTGTGAAAAGTATTTAGTTCACTTTTTACTTCCAGCTTTCTATATAGTTTTCTGTTCTTTAAATCTAATAATAAAAACACAGTAAAACAAATTACTATATGGCAAAGAGCATTTGATCTAAAGCTGATTTATGAGTGGGGCTTTCTTTTTGTGTTGGAAAGCTATAATTACATACACTTTAAGTACACTTTTTCTTTGTGCCTACGCAGCTAATTTTATCATTACTGTCTTTTAAACAACACAGGAAATTTTATTGCTGTATCTTTAAAAGATCACATCACACAATTCTTTATTGATTTTTGTTCTCATATATAATAGGGATTTCTTCTGTTAAGTGTGATCAGTCCACGGGTCATCATTACTTCTGGGATATTAACTGCTCCCCTACAGGAAGTGCAAGAGGATTCACCCAGCAGAGCTGCATATAGCTCCTCCCCTCTACGTCACTCCCAGTCATTCTCTTGCACCCAGCAACTAGATAGGTCGTGTGAGAGGACTATGGTGATTATACTTAGTTTTATATCTTCAATCAAAAGTTTGTTATTTTAAAATAGCACCGGAGTGTGTTATTACCTCTCTGGCAGAGTTTGAGGAAGAATCTACCAGAGTTTTGCTATGATTTTAGCCGGAGTAGTTAAGATCATATTGCTGTTCTCGGCCATCTGAGGAGTGAGGTAAACTTCAGATCAGGGGACAGCGGGCAGATGAATCTGCATAGAGGTATGTAGCAGTTTTTATTTTCTGACAATGGAATTGATGAGAAAATCCTGCCATACCGATATAATGTCATGTATGTATACTTTACACTTCAGTATTCTGGGAGAATGGTACTTCACTAGAATTACACTGTAAGAAAGACATAAAGCTGTTTAATAACTAGAGATTATGTTTAACGTTTTTGCTGGAATGTAAAATCGTTTTCATTTGCTGAGGTACTGAGTGAATAAATGTTTGGGCACCATTTTTCCACTTGGCAGTTGCTTAAATCTGTTTTTTCTGTCAGTTTCTGTTCTCCCTCACTGCTGTGTGTGTGGGGGAGGGGCGCTTTTACTATGCATCAAATATTTCAGTCAGCAACTCATTGTATTCCCTGCATGATCTGGTTCATCTCTACAGAGCTCAGGGGTCTTCAAAACTTATTTTGAGGGAGGTAATTTCTCTCAGCAGAGCTGTGAGAATTATAGTTTGACTGAAATAAAAACTTTTATTCTGTAATTTGTTTCCTGCTTTCAGAAATTGTTATCTTTGCTAATGGGATTAAACCTTTGCTAAAGTTGTGTTGTTTACAAGGATTGAGGCTATAACTGTTTCAATTTATTAATTTTTAACTGTCATAGATCTTCTGTACTTCTTAAAGGCACAGTACGTTTTAATATTATTCTATTTGAATTGTATTTCCAAGTTGCAAGTTTATTTGCTAGTGTGTTAAACATGTCTGATTCAGAAGATGATACCTGTGTCATTTGTTGCAATGCCAAAGTGGAGCCCAATAGAAATTTATGTACTAACTGTATTGATGCTACTTTAAATAAAAATCAATCTGTACAAATTGAACAAATTTCACCAAACAACGAGGGGAGAGTTATGCCGACTAACTCGCCTCACGTGTCAGTACCTACATCTCCCGCTCAGAGGGAGGTGCGTGATATTGTAGCGCCGAGTACAGCTGGGCGGCCATTACAAATCACATTACAGGATATGGCTACTGTTATGACTGAAGTTTTGGCTAAATTACCAGAACTAAAAGGTAAGCGTGATCACTCTGGGGTGAGAACAGAGTGCGCTGATAATATTAGGGCCATGTCAGACACTGCGTCACAGGTGGCAGAACATGAGGACGGAGAACTTCATTCTGTGGGTGACGGTTCTGATCCAAACAGACTGGATTCAGATATTTCAAATTTTAAATTTAAACTGGAAAACCTCCGTGTATTACTAGGGGAGGTGTTAGCGGCTCTGAATGATTGTAACACAGTTGCAATACCAGAGAAAATGTGTAGGTTGGATAAATATTTTGCGGTACCGACGAGTACTGAGGTTTTTCCTATACCTAAGAGACTTACTGAAATTGTTACTAAGGAGTGGGATAGACCCGGTGTGCCGTTCTCACCCCCTCCGATATTTAGAAAAATGTTTCCAATAGACGCCACCACAAGGGACTTATGGCAAACGGTCCCTAAGGTGGAGGGAGCAGTTTCTACTTTAGCTAAGCGTACCACTATCCCGGTGGAGGATAGCTGTGCTTTTTCAGATCCAATGGATAAAAAGTTAGAGGGTTACCTTAAGAAAATGTTTGTTCAACAAGGTTTTATATTGCAACCCCTTGCATGCATTGCGCCGATCACGGCTGCAGCGGCATTCTGGATTGAGTCTCTGGAAGAGAACATTGGTTCAGCTACTCTGGACGACATTACGGACAGGCTTAGAGTCCTTAAACTAGCTAATTCATTCATTTCGGAGGCCGTAGTACATCTTACTAAACTTACGGCGAAGAATTCAGGATTCGCCATTCAGGCACGCAGGGCGCTGTGGCTAAAATCCTGGTCAGCTGATGTTACTTCTAAGTCTAAATTGCTTAATATACCTTTCAAAGGGCAGACCTTATTCGGGCCCGGGTTGAAAGAGATTATCGCTGACATTACAGGAGGTAAAGGCCATGCCCTGCCTCAGGACAAAGCCAAAGCCAAGACTAGACAGTCTAGTTTTCGTTCCTTTCGTAATTTCAAAGCAGGAGCAGCATCAACTTCCTCTGCACCAAAACAGGAAGGAGCTGTTGCTCGCTACAGACAAGGCTGGAAACCTAACCAGTCTTGGAACAAGGGCAAGCAGACTAGGAAACCTGCTGCTGCCCCCAAAACAGCATGAATTGAGGGCCCCCGATCCGGGATCGGATCTAGTGGGGGGCAGACTTTCTCTCTTCGCCCAGGCTTGGGCAAGAGATGTTCAGGATCCCTGGGCGCTAGAGATAATATCTCAGGGATACCTTCTGGACTTCAAATACTCTCCTCCAAGAGAGAGATTTCATCTGTCAAGATTGTCAACAATCCAGACAAAGAAAGAGGCTTTTCTACGCTGCGTACAAGAGCTCTTGTTAATGGGAGTAATCCATCCAGTTCCACGATCGGAACAGGGACAGGGGTTTTACTCAAATCTGTTTGTGGTTCCCAAAAAAGAGGGAACTTTCAGACCAATCCTGGACTTAAAGATCCTAAACAAATTCACAAAGATCATTACCGGTACCTAAGGTTTGCCTTCCTAGACAGGCATTACCAGTTTGTGGCTCTTCCATTCGGATTGGCTACAGCGCCAAGAATCTTCACAAAGGTTCTGGGTGCTCTTCTGGCGGTACTAAGACCGCAGGGAATCTCGGTAGCTCCATACCTAGACGACATTCTGATACAAGTTTCAAGCTTTCAAACTGCCAAATCTCATACAGAGTTAGTGCTGGCATTTCTAAGGTCACATGGATGGAAGGTGAACGAAAAGAAAAGTTCACTCGTTCCACTCACAAGAGTTCCCTTCCTGGGGACTCTTATAGATTCTGTAGAAATGAAGATTTACCTGACAGAGGACAGGCTATCAAGACTTCAAAGTGCTTGCCGCACTCTTCATTCCATTCAACACCCGTCAGTGGCTCAATGTATGGAGGTAATCGGCTTAATGGTAGCGGCAATGGACATAGTACCCTTTGCACGCTTACACCTCAGACCACTGCAACTGTGCATGCTAGGTCAGTGGAATGGGGATTACTCAGACTTATCCCCTTCTCTGAATCTGGATCAAGAGACCAGAAATTCTCTTCTATGGTGGCTTTCTCGGCCACACCTGTCCAGGGGGATGCCATTCAGCAGACCAGACTGGACAATTGTAACAACAGACGCCAGCCTTCTAGGTTGGGGTGCCGTCTGGAATTCCCTGAAGGCTCAGGGACTATGGAGTCAGGAGGAGAGTCTCCTGCCAATAAACATTCTGGAATTGAGAGCAGTTCTCAATGCCCTCCTGGCTTGGCCCCAGTTGACAACTCGGGGGTTCATCAGGTTTCAGTCGGACAACATCACGACTGTAGCTTACATCAACCATCAGGGAGGGACAAGAAGCTCCCTAGCTATGATGGAAGTATCAAAGATAATTCGCTGGGCAGAGTCTCACTCTTGCCACCTGTCAGCAATCCACATCCCGGGAGTGGAGAACTGGGAGGCGGATTTCTTAAGTCGTCAGACTTTTCATCCGGGGGAGTGGGAACTTCATCCGGAGGTCTTTGCCCAAATACTTCGACGTTGGGGCAAACCAGAGATAGATCTCATGGCGTCTCGACAGAACGCCAAGCTTCCTCGTTACGGGTCCAGATCCAGGGATCCAGGAGCAGTCCTGATAGATGCTCTGACAGCACCTTGGGAGTTCAGGATGGCTTACGTGTTTCCACCCTTCCCGTTGCTTCCTCGATTGATAGCCAGAATCAAACAAGAGAGAGCATCAGTGATTCTAATAGCACCTGCGTGGCCACGCAGGACTTGGTATGCAGACCTGGTGGACATGTCATCCTGTCCGCCTTGGTCTCTACCTCTGAAACAGGACCTTCTGATTCAGGGTCCCTTCAAACATCAAAATCTAACTTCTCTGAAGCTGACTGCTTGGAAATTGAACGCTTAATTTTATCAAGACGTGGGTTTTCTGAGTCAGTTATTAGTACCTTAATACAGACTAGGAAACCTGTTACCAGAAAGATTTACCATAAGATATGGCGTAAATACCTACATTGGTGTGAATCCAAAGGTTACTCTTGGAGTAAGGTTAGGATTCCTAGGATATTGTCTTTTCTACAAGAAGGTTTAGAAAAGGGTTTATCTGCTAGTTCATTAAAGGGACAGATCTCAGCTCTGTCCATTCTGTTACACAAACGTCTGTCAGAAGTTCCTGACGTCCAGGCTTTTTGTCAGGCTTTGGCCAGGATTAAGCCTGTGTTTAAAACTGTTGCTCCACCATGGAGTTTAAACCTTGTTCTTAATGTTTTACAGGGCGTTCCGTTTGAACCCCTTCATTCCATTAATATAAAGTTGTTATCTTGGAAAGTTCTATTTTTAATGGCTATTTCCTCGGCTCGAAGAGTCTCTGAATTATCAGCCTTACATTGTGATTCTCCTTATTTGATTTTTCATTTGGATAAGGTAGTCCTGCGTACTAAACCTGGGTTCTTACCTAAGGTAGTTACTAACAGGAATATCAATCAAGAGATTGTTGTTCCTTCT
Organism: Bombina bombina; assembly: GCF_027579735.1. Classification (NCBI taxonomy): domain Eukaryota; kingdom Metazoa; phylum Chordata; class Amphibia; order Anura; family Bombinatoridae; genus Bombina; species Bombina bombina. Next base: position 369,958,624 of record NC_069503.1, on the reverse strand, counting down.
TTATGCCCAAATCCTTCTTCAAAGAAGGAACGTCTACTGCACAACCTGGATGTAGTCCGGGCTCTAAAATTTTACTTGCAGGCAACTAAGGAATTCCGACAAACGTCTTCTCTGTTTGTCATTTACTCTGGGCAGAGGAGAGGTCAAAAAGCTTCCGCTACCTCTCTTTCTTTTTGGCTTCGTAGCATAATTCGTTTAGCTTATGAGACTGCTGGACAGCAGCCCCCTGAAAGAATTACAGCTCATTCTACTAGAGCTGTGGCTTCCACTTGGGCCTTCAAGAATGAGGCCTCTGTTGAACAGATTTGCAAGGCTGCAACTTGGTCTTCGCTTCATACTTTTTCCAAATTTTACAAATTTGACACCTTTGCTTCATCGGAGGCTATTTTTGGGAGAAAGGTTCTTCAGGCAGTGGTTCCTTCTGTATAAAGAGTCTGCCTATCCCTCCCGTCATCCGTGTACTTTTGCTTTGGTATTGGTATCCCAGAAGTAATGATGACCCGTGGACTGATCACACTTAACAGAAGAAAACATAATTTATGCTTACCTGATAAATTCCTTTCTTCTGTAGTGTGATCAGTCCACGGCCCGCCCTGTTTTTAAGGCAGGTAAATATTTTTTAATTTATACTCCAGTCACCACTTCACCCTTGGCTTTTCCTTTCTCGTTGGTCCTTGGTCGAATGACTGGGAGTGACGTAGAGGGGAGGAGCTATATGCAGCTCTGCTGGGTGAATCCTCTTGCACTTCCTGTAGGGGAGCAGTTAATATCCCAGAAGTAATGATGACCCGTGGACTGATCACACTACAGAAGAAAGGAATTTATCAGGTAAGCATAAATTATGTTTTTGCTACTATATATTTTATCTTTTTGTATTTATATAGCAACTTTATATGTGTCAGATTGGCATATGTGTATAAATTGTGCTTTATTTGTAATCCAACAACTTGTATATATGTGTGTGTGTATGTATATGTGTGTATATATACTGTGTGTGTGTGTGTATATATATATATATATATATATATATATATATATATATATATATATATATATATATATATATATATATATATATATATATATATATATATATATATATATATATAATTTTAAGTCCTAAGTTACTCACCATTTCTAATCCCACCCACACCCACTACTTCACCCCCTCTGCATATTTTTATCCCCTTTTCTCAGTCAAAAGTGATAATATGGTTAACTAAGTAGCATAGGCTGTATTATACAACATTTAACTAAAAGCATTTATAAATGTAGAATGCTTAATCCTTATGCTAAACTAATAAAAATGGTGGTTATTGTATAAATCTATACAAGCAAGGTATCTGATGTGTACGACTTTGGTAATGCATTTTGGATCCTTTCAGATTCTTTTTTTCCACTCTCCTAACACCTAGGTTCTCAACCTGTGGTACGTGTACCTCTGAGGGTACTTGTGGCATTGGCAAGGGACTGTCCTTCATTATTTTTTCCCCCAATGTAGCTATTGTAAACATGACATATCAAAGAAAGCTGTGTTTCTCATTTCTACCGTCAAGCACTCCTAACAGGGCAGAGGTGTGAGTATTTCCCTACCTAGTTTAGACCAATGCTTAATCACTGATTCACCTCAAAACGTGCAAAACGTTTACATTCTGGCTTGTTAGTAACACATGGGGGCAGGAGTTGGGCTTCACTGAAATGGTCAGAGAAAGTGTATTACTGTGACCAAGTGTCACAGAAACAAGTGGCAGATAAATGTGACACTGTGAAATAGGTGAAGTGCATCATACAGAAGTGTGCCACAGTAAAGTGAGATAGATAATCTGTCTATATACAGTATGACATGGTTATAAATATGTAAAGATTATACCATAAATATGCCCTCATCATGCAGAAAAGGGTTTAGAAGCCTGTTAGTTGCATATAATTATTACTATCAATATACTATATATCTGTGTTTTATGTGTTTTATGTGTTTATTATTCTCTGTTGCAATATTTTCAAATATTAAATTCCTGAAAACATAAGACAAATCTTATATTTACTTAATTAACATATCTGATAAAAGCTTGTGAAATCAAGTGATACACGGTTTCCATTTTTGCTCATGTTAAAGATCAATACATTTTGTGCAACAGTTGGGGTACAGAATGCCTACCGGGGTACTTGCTACAAATAGGCTGAGAAACACTGTCCTAACACATATGTTATCAGAACTAGATCTCTGGCCATATCACATGGCAGATTTTACATACTAGATGTCCCAGCCCAGTAGATGAGAATCCCTACACTAAAGCATAAAGCCCAGCAAGTAATGACACTAGCAGCATCCAAAAATATTGACTGGTACTTAGGAACCAGATACATGAGCTTGCAACCACACACAAGCTAGGTATATGCAAAATGTCACACTTAAAAGGACAGTCAAGTAAAAAAATATTTTTAATAGGGCATGTAATTTTAAACAACTTTCCAATTTACATTTATTACCAATTTTGCTTTGTTCTCTTGGTATTCTTAGTTGAAAGCTAAACCTAGGAGGTTCATATGCTTATTTCTTAGACCATGAAGGCCGCCTCTAATCTGAAAGCATTTTGACAGTTTTTCACCACTAGAGGGCCTTAGTTCATGTGTTTCATATAGATAACATTGAGCTCAGGCACGTAAAGCTCCTAGGAGTTAGCACTGATTGGCTAAAAATGCAAGTCTGTCAAAAGAACTGAAATAAGGGGGCAGTTTGCAGAGGTTTAGATACAAGGTAATTACAGAGGTAAAATGTGTATTAAAACTGTGTTGGTTATGCAAATCTGGGGAATTGGGTAATAAAGGGATTATCTACTTTTTTTAAGCAAATTTCTGGTATTGACTGTCCCTTTAAGAGCACATTTATCATAGTGTGGACGGAGAGGTTTCACATGTAGTGAACCTGTCTGCCTGAAATAGCAAATTAAAGAGCACTTTCACTTCCCTTATCTCGCATACAATATTGCCCCCCTGCAATCACGGGAGATCAGGGCTTGTCAATAACCCTGCTCAGATGAGTGATGGCATGGGTGATTTTCATCCAACAACTCGGTTGGTGGAGAGGGTTTAGAAAGCCAGTGGTTTTAAACTGCTGCTTTACAAATATCAATTGCAGGTTCAAATCTCTGCAAGAAGCATTTACCTCTTGATCAATCCTTCTAAAGTGGTACTATATGCATCATATTATGCCTTTTTTTTTTTTTTTTTTTTTTTTTTTTTTTTTTTTGTTCCTTTCTGTTCTTCAACTTCAAACTGTCAAAAATAAATTTTCCTTCCCAAGGCAAGGGAGCACCCACAAATTCATTCATAACTGTTGGGAATATCAACACCTGGCCACCAGGAGGAGGCAAAGACACCCCAGCCAAGGCTATAAATATCCCTCCCACTTCCCCCATCCCCCCAGTCATTCTTTGCCTTCCGTCATTAGAGGAGGATGGCAGAGAGTGTTAGAAGAAGTTAGTCCTTTAATGGGTATTTTCCCTTCAAGGGAGGACTGGGGTATTGGAGTAATCATTTAAATCTCTCAGTGAGAGTTGTGGTGATTGTTGGATCCAGATGTGTCAGAGAACGTTCTTTGTAAAGACATCTGGATTTGTGTGCTAACTACCCCTGGGTAACCTGTGTTGACAAGTTACTGCTTACACCTTTATTCAGTCAGGTCCCTCTCAGAGGAAGGAGAGGTCTGTCACACCTTGAGACGCTGTGTGTGTGCTTAACAGCGAGGATCCTCCTGAGGGGAAAGTCACTTTTTTTGTCATCATAGGGGATGTGCCAACTCTCCTAGGGGGACATGTAAATTGAGTCACAGTGTAACAACCGTTTACCCTCTAAGGGATCTGAGGAGAAGACCTCCGTAGTTGGGGTCAATAGTTAGAGCATTTGGGAATGTGATGATTAGCTCCTTAACAGAGCACTTGTGAGAGATTTCTCCAACATTGGTGTGTCCGGTCCACGGCGTCATCCTTACTTGTGGGATATTCTCTTCCCCAACAGGAAATGGCAAAGAGTCCCAGCAAAGCTGGTCACATGATCCCTCCTAGGCTCCGCCCACCCCAGTCATTCTCTTTGCCGTTGCACAGGCAACATCTCCACGGAGATGGTTAAGAGTTTTTTGGTGTTTAAATGTAGTTTTTATTCTTCTATCAAGTGTTTGTTATTTTAAAATAGTGCTGGTATGTACTATTTACTCTGAAACAGAAAAAGGATGAAGATTTCTGTTTGTAAGAGGAAGATGATTTTAGCAGACAGTAACTAAAATCGATTGCTGTTTCCACACAGGACTGTTGAGATGAAGTAACTTCAGTTGGGGGAAACAGTTAGCAGACTTTTCTGCTTAAGGTATGACTAGCCATATTTCTAACAAGACCATGTAATGCTGGAAGGCTGTCATTTCCCCTCATGGGGACCGGTAAGCCATTTTCTTAGTTAAACATAAAAGAATAAAGGGCTTCAAAAAGGGCTTAAAAACTGGTAGACAATTTTCTGGGCTAAAACGATTGCTTTACTAGGCATATTATGCAGATTCTAACTAATAATTGGTATTATAATCTTGGGGAACGTTTAGAAAAATGGCAGGCACTGTGTTGGACACCTTTTTCAGATGGGGGCCTTTCTAGTTATAGACAGAGCCTCATTTTCGCGCCATTAATGCGCAGTTGTTTTTGGAGAGCAAGGCATGCAGATGCATGTGTGAGGAGCTAAGAATCACTGAAAAAGCTTATAGAAGGCGTCATTTGGTATCGTATTCCCCTCTGGGCTTGGTTGGGTCTCAGCAAAGCATATAGCTGGGACTGTATAGGGGTTAAATGTAAAAACGGCTCCGGTTCCGTTATTTTAAGGGTTAAAGCTCTGAAATTTGGTGTGCAATACTTTTAATGCTTTAAGACACTGTGGTGAAATTTTGGTAATTTTTGAACAATTTCTTCATACTTTTTCACATATTCAGTAATAAAGTGTTTTCAGTTTGACATTTAAAGAGACAGTAACGGTTTTATTTTAAAACATTTTTTGTGCTTGGTTGACAAGTTTAAGCCTGTTTAACATGTCTGTACCATCAGATAAGCTATGTTCTATATGTATGAAAGCCAATGTGTCTCCCCATTTAAATTTATGTGATAAGTGTGCCATAGTGTCCAAACAAAGTAAGGACAGTAATGCCACAGATGATGATATTGCCCAAGATGATTCCTCAAATGAGGGGAGTAAACATGATACTACATCATCCCCTAATGTGTCTACACCAGTTTTGCCCACACAGGAGGCCCCTAGTACATCTAGTGCGCCAATACTTATTACCATGCAACAATTAACGGCTGTAATGGATAACTCCATAGCAAATCTTTTATCCAAAATGCCTACTTATCAGAGAAAGCGCGATTGCTCTGTTTTAAACACTGAAGAGCAGGAGGGCGCTGATGATATTTGTTCTGACATACCCTCACACCAATCTCAAGGGGCCATGAGGGAGGTTTTGTCTGATGGAGAAATCTCAGATTCAGGAAAAATTTCTCATCAAGCTGAAACTGATGTTGTGACATTTAAATTTAAATTAGAACATCTCCGCGCACTGCTTAAGGAGGTGTTATCTACTCTGGATGATTGTGACAATTTGGTCATTCCAGAGAAATTATGTAAGATGGACAAGTTCCTAGAGGTTCCGGTGCCCCCCGACGCTTTTCCTATACCCAAGCGGGTGGCGGACATAGTAAATAAAGAGTGGGAAAGGCCCGGCATACCTTTTGTTCCCCCCCCCTATATTTAAGAAATTATTTCCTATAGTCGACCCCAGAAAGGACTTATGGCAGACAGTCCCCAAGGTCGAGGGGGCGGTTTCTACTCTAAACAAACGCACTACTATTCCTATCGAAGACAGTTGTGCTTTTAAAGATCCTATGGATAAAAAATTAGAGGGTTTGCTTAAAAAGATTTTTGTACAGCAAGGGTTCCTTCTACAACCAATTTCATGCATTGTTCCTGTCACTACGGCAGCGTGCTTCTGGTTCGAGGAACTAGAAAAGTCGCTCAGTAGAGAATCTTCGTATGAGGAGGTTATGGACAGAGTTCAAGCACTTAAATTTGCTAACTCTTTTGTTTTAGATGCCGCTTTGCAATTAGCTAGATTAGCGGCGAAAAATTCAGGGTTTGCTATCGTGGCGCGCAGAGCGCTTTGGCTAAAGTCTTGGTCAGCGGATGTGTCATCCAAGACAAAATTGCTTAACATTCCTTTCAAAGGTAAAACATTATTTGGACCAGATTTGAAAGAGATTATTTCAGACATCACTGGAGGAAAGGACCACGCCCTCCCACAGGATAGGTCTTTTAAGGCTAAAAATAAGCCTAATTTTCGTCCCTTTCGCAGAAACGGACCAGCCTCTAATTCTGCATCCTCTAAGCAAGAGGGTAATACTTCACAACCCAAACCAGCCTGGAAACCAATGCAAGGCTGGAACAAGGGTAAGCAGGCCAAGAAGCCTACCACTGCTACCAAAACAGCATGAAGGGATAGCCCCCGATCCGGAACCGGATGTAGTGGGGGGCAGACTCTCTCTCTTTGCTCAGGCTTGGGCAAGAGATGTTCAGGATCCTTGGGCGCTAGAAATAGTTTCTCAAGGTTATCTTCTGGAATTCAAGGAACTACCCCCAAGGGGAAGGTTCCACAGGTCTCAATTATCCTCAAACCAAATAAAGAGACAGGCATTCTTACATTGCGTAGAAGACCTGTTAAAGATGGGAGTGATACACCCAGTTCCAATAAAAGAACAAGGAATGGGATTTTACTCAAATCTGTTCGTAGTTCCCAAAAAAGAGGGAACATTCAGACCAATTTTGGATCTGAAGATCCTAAACAAATTTCTCAGGGTTCCATCGTTCAAAATGGAAACCATTCGAACGATCCTTCCCACCATCCAGGAAAGTCAATTTATGACCACCGTGGATTTAAAGGATGCGTACCTACATATTCCTATCCACAAGGAACATCATCAGTTCCTAAGGTTCTCTTTTCTGGACAAGCATTACCAGTTTGTGGCACTTCCATTCGGATTAGCCACTGCTCCGAGAATTTTCACAAAGGTACTAGGGTCCCTTCTAGCGGTTCTAAGACCAAGGGGCATTGCAGTAGTACCTTACTTGGACGACATCCTAATTCAAGCGTCGTCCCTGTCAAAAGCAAAGGCTCATACGGACATCGTCCTAGCCTTTCTCAGATCTCACGGATGGAAGGTGAACAAAGAAAAAAGTTCTCTGTCCCCATCAACAAGAGTTCCCTTCTTGGGAACAATAATAGATTCCTTAGAAATGAGGATTTTTCTGACAGAGGTCAGAAAATCAAAACTTCTAAGCTCTTGTCAAGTACTTCACTCTGTTCCTCGTCCTTCCATAGGGCAGTGCATGGAGGTAATAGGTTTGATGGTTGCAACAATGGACATAGTTCCTTTTGCACGAATTCATCTAAGACCATTACAACTGTGCATGCTCAAACAGTGGAATGGGGATTATACAGACTTGTCTCCGATGATTCAAGTAGATCAAAAGACCAGAGATTCACTCCGTTGGTGGCTGACCCTGGACAATCTGTCACAGGGAATGAGCTTCCGCAGACCAGAGTGGGTCATTGTCACGACCGACGCCAGTCTAGTGGGCTGGGGCGCGGTCTGGGAATCCCTGAAAGCTCAGGGTTTATGGTCTCGGGAAGAGTCTCTTCTCCCGATAAACATTCTGGAACTGAGAGCGATATTCAATGCTCTCAAAGCTTGGCCTCAACTAGCAAAGGCCAAATTCATAAGGTTTCAATCAGACAACATGACGACCGTTGCATATATCAATCATCAGGGGGGAACAAGGAGTTCCCTGGCGATGAAAGAAGTGACCAAGATAATTCAATGGGCGGAGGATCACTCCTGCCACTTGTCTGAGATCCACATCCCAGGAGTGGAAAATTGGGAAGCGGATTTTCTGAGTCGTCAGACATTCCATCCGGGGGAGTGGGAACTCCATCTGGAAATCTTTGCCCAAATAACTCAATTATGGGGCATTCCAGACATGGATCTGATGGCGTCTCGTCAGAACTTCAAGGTTCCTTGCTACGGCTCCAGATCCAGGGATCCCAAGGCAACTCTAGTAGATGCACTAGTAGCACCTTGGACCTTCAACCTAGCTTATGTATTCCCACCGTTTCCTCTCATTCCCAGGCTGGTAGCCAGGATCAATCAGGAGAGTGCCTCGGTGATCTTGATAGCTCCTGCGTGGCCACACAGGACTTGGTATGCAGACCTGGTGAATATGTCATCGGCTCCACCATGGAAGCTACCTTTGAGACAGGACCTTCTTGTTCAGGGTCCATTCGAACATCTGAATCTGGTTTCCCTCCAACTGACGGCTTGGAGATTGAACGCTTGATTTTATCAAAGCGTGGGTTTTCAGATTCTGTAATAGATACTCTGATTCAGTCTAGAAAGCCTGTAACTAGAAAAATTTACCATAAAATATGGAAAAAATATATCTGTTGGTGTGAATCCAAAGGATTGCCATGGAACAAGATAAAAATTCCTAAGATTCTATCCTTTCTACAAGAAGGTTTGGAGAAAGGATTATCTGCAAGTTCTCTAAAGGGACAGATTTCTGCTTTATCTGTCTTACTACACAAACGACTGGCAGCTATGCCAGATGTTCAAGCATTTGTTCAGGCTCTGGTTAGGATCAAGCCTGTTTACAGACCTTTGACTCCTCCCTGGAGTTTAAATCTAGTTCTTTCAGTTCTTCAAGGGGTTCCGTTTGAACCCTTACATTCCGTAGATATTGTTACTATCTTGGAAAGTTTTGTTTTTGGTTGCAATCTCTTCTGCTAGAAGAGTTTCAGAGTTATCTGCTCTGCAGTGTTCTCCTCCTTATCTGGTGTTCCATGCAGATAAGGTGGTTTTGCGTATTAAGCCTGGTTTTCTTCCTAAAGTTGTTTCTAACAAAAATATTAACCAGGAGATAGTTGTACCTTCTTTGTGTCCGAATCCAGTTTCAAAGAAGGAGCGTTTGTTACACAATTTGGACGTTGTCCGTGCTCTAAAATTCTATTTAGAGGCTACTAAAGATTTCAGACAAACATCATCCTTGTTTGTTGTTTATTCTGGTAAAAGGAGAGGTCAAAAAGCGACTTCTACCTCTCTTTCCATTTGGCTTAAAAGCATTATCCGTTTGGCTTATGAGACTGCCGGACGGCAGCCTCCTGAAAGAATCACAGCTCACTCCACTAGGGCTGTGGCTTCCACATGGGCCTTCAAGAACGAGGCTTCTGTTGACCAGATATGTAAGGCAGAGACTTGGTCTTCACTGCACACTTTTGCCAAATTTTACAAATTTGATACTTTTGCTTCTTCGGAGGCTATTTTTGGGAGAAAGGTTTTGCAAGCCGTGGTGCCTTCCATTTAGGTGACCTGATTTGCTCCCTCCCTTTATCCGTGTCCTAAAGCTTTGGTATTGGTTCCCACAAGTAAGGATGACGCCGTGGACCGGACACACCAATGTTGGAGAAAACAGAATTTATGCTTACCTGATAAATTACTTTCTCCAACGGTGTGTCCGGTCCACGGCCCGCCCTGGTTTTTTTAATCAGGTCTGATGAATTATTTTCTCTAACTACAGTCACCACGGTATCATATGATTTCTCCTATATATATTTCCTCCTGTCCGTCGGTCGAATGACTGGGGTGGGCGGAGCCTAGGAGGGATCATGTGACCAGCTTTGCTGGGACTCTTTGCCATTTCCTGTTGGGGAAGAGAATATCCCACAAGTAAGGATGACGCCGTGGACCGGACACACCGTTGGAGAAAGTAATTTATCAGGTAAGCATAAATTCTGTTTTTTATATTGGGCTCAGGGGTCCCTCATGGCAGATGGAAGCAGGACGGTTCTTTTTATTATCGCTGTGCAGTTATTCTTTTTCGTGCGCTTGGACCAGTAGTGGGGGCGGGCTTAACTTACACCCCACATGACCGGCTTCATTTCCTCTTTACTAGCTATCGTGGAGCCGTTTCGCTTATCTCATAGAGCTCTGTCATTGTCTCAGATTGGGAGAATACACTCTACTTCTGCTTCAAATAGACTGAGCTACTGGGAGGTGGTGAGTAACTCAGCCAAGGGCGGGTAGAGGTGCCTGTATTTTTTGTGGAACTTTTTTTTTTCCATAATTGTGTGTAGAACGTTACTTGCCATGGAGGTCTCTGATGTTAACCATTCTGAGGGTTCTTCTGCGATTACTATTTCAAATAATTGCCTTTATTGCGAGGAGACCAAGGTTTGCCCTACTGACCAATTTTGTTCCATCTGCCTGGGGGTCGTTTTAACAGCTTAAAAAGGTGATAGAAATGTTATGCCTCCTTATAAGTTAACCCCATCTGAGCCTTCCACCTCTCAGGACTCTATTGTCCAGGAGATGGCTTTCCTCACTCCTCAACCCATGTTTAACACTAACTCAGAAGCAGTTGCATACAGCTTGCCCTTGCCTCCTAGTTATGCAGATTTCAGAGACATTTCTTCTCTCCAGTCAGATGGTCTCACCTGTCTCATTTTTCTGAGGATGAGCTAACTTCTGTCTGATCAGAGGGCGAACTCTCAGAATCAGAGACTTTAGAAGTTAAGGCCCCTGCCTTTGAGGAATCAAATTTCAGATTTAAAATTGAACATCTCAGTTTCCTTTTAAAGGAGGTTTTTGCTACTTTGGAGGTTTCAGAGCTTACGTAGGAACCTTAGATTCCTAAACTAGATAGGGTCTCTAAAGTAAAGAAGGCCCCTGAGACCTTCCTGTCCCAGTCCACATGGCGAGGATTATCACAAGTGAATAGGAGAGGATTGGAACTCCTTTTTCTCCCTCTTCAACTTTTAAGAAATTATTCTTAGTTCCTGACTCCAATCTGGATCTGTGGAGCTCCAATCCTAAGTTAGACGGAGCCATTTCTACTCTTGCAAAATGTACTAGCATCCCTTTAGAGGACAGCCCTTTCTTTAGGAATCCTATGGATAAAAAAAATTAGAGCGCTACTTAAAAAGAATGTTCCAATATATGGGATTTCTTTTCCAACCGGCAGCCGCGGTGTCCGCTGTAGTGGGCAGCCACTAATTGGTGTGACTCCTTGTCAGAGTTAATTGAGGTTGAATCCTCTCTGAAGGAGATTAAGGACAGGATCAAGGCTCTAAGGATAGCCAATTCCTTTATCTGTGACGCTAATATGCAGATTGTTCGCTTAAATGCCAAAGCTTGAGGGTTTGCAATCCTAGCATGCTGGTCCTTTTGCTTTAAGTCTTGGTCATCCAATATAGTCTACAAATCCAGGCTTCTTTCCTTACCTTTTAAAGAGAAGGATTTATTTGGCCATGGACTGGATTCTATCATTTCCACCGTTATAGGGGGAAGGGTTCTTTCCTCCCCAGGATAAGAAAGCGAGACACAAGGGTTGTCATTCAGCTCATTTTCGTTCCTTTCTGTCTGACAAGACCCAGCAGACCCAGTCTGCCTCTAAGCTTGAGCAGTCCAAGGGTACTTGGAAGCCTTCCCAGTCTTGGAATAAATCCAAACATTGGATGATCAGATAGGAGGTAGATTGTCTCTTTTCTCAGAGGTCTGGGCACCAGTGTTAATTTCGTCGACTAAAACTAGACTAAAATGACTATAAAACTAAAGAGATTCTGATGACTAAAATACGACTAAAACTAAAATGACATTTTAGTCAAAAGACTATGACTAAAACTAAAATGACATTTTAGTCAAAAGACTATGACTAAAACTAAATCAAAATGACATTTTAGTCAAAAGACTATGACTAAAACTAAATAAAAATTTGCTGACAAAAAAACATTTTATGCAAGGTGTTTTAATCAATCCATATCCAATTACTGCTCTTTTGTAAAATTTACGAAACGTAATTTTATGATAAACACGTTATATACCACAACAGTTAAATTTGTATTGCATGTTCAAACCTTAATACCATAAATAAAAACAGGTTAATAAACCTTTACTCCAGGAGTATATAATGAGTTTGGAAGTTATAGAGCAGTGCTAATATCGTTGCCGAAAATGTTTCGAATCTGTGAACAAACAATTGATTTTTCCTATAGAAATAAGCATAACCCATGAGTATGGGTTTAAATTATGCTGTGCCTGTGCTAGCTGCAGAAACTTTTTGTTGTGTTGAGTTACTTTATACTTGTTTTAATTATTAACAGAGAACTGTTTAAGTTTTTATATTGGGTAATATGTTCAATACAGCCAATACAGTTTACAGTTAGTTTTTTTCATATTTTATAGTTGCACTTCTGTTCGTTTATGAAACTTGGTTTTATTTAATTTTAAGTTTAATAAAGATGTTACATATCACAACGGCTAAATCTGTGTCTGTACTGCATGTTTAAACCTTAATACCATAAATATTAACAGGTGTTATGTTTACTCCTGGAGTATGTAATCAGTTTGAAAATGATAGAGAAATGCTTAAATAATGCATTACACTTTAACTAAACCCCTTAGATTTTAGTCGACTAAAATCTACTGAAGATTTAGTCGACTAAAATCTAGTGGAGATTCAATCGACTAAAACTAGACTAAAACTAAAACAATTCAGATGACTAAAATACGACTAAAACTAAAATGGCATTTTAGTCAAAAGAGTAAAGCTAAGACTAAATTGAAATTTGCCGTCAAAATTAACACTGCTGGGCACAGGATGTTCAAGATCCTTGGCTGTTAGAAGTTGTGTCCCAGGGATACAAGATAGGATTCAAATCTCATCCTCCCAGAGGCAGCTTTATCCTCTCAAGACGGTCTTTAAGACCAGAGAAGAGAGCAGCCTTCCTAAATTGCGTTCGGGATCTTTCCTATTTACCTGGAGGATATCTTGGTTCAGGCTCCATCTTTTCCTTTGGCAAGAGATTATTTGGACTCATTACCGAGTCTCCTTCGGCCTCACGGATGGAAGATAAATCTCTAAAAGAGTTCTCTGGTTCCCTCTACCAGGGTGGTTTTTCTGGGTACTATCATCAACTCAGTATCCATGATTTTTCTTACAGATTAGAGACGTTTCAAGATAGCAACTAGTCATGCTGAGACAATGGAACAGAGATTACTTCAACCTGTCTCAACAGATTGTCCTAGACAGCCAGACGAGAGACTCTCTCTCTCTTGGTGGCTCTGTCAGGATCTCCTGTCTCTATGCATATGCTTCTTGAGACCTTCCTGGGAGATTGTAACTACGGATGCCAGGCTTTCAGGCTGGGGAGCTGTCTTGAGTCACAGGGTGGCTAGGGGGACATGGTCCCTAGAAAAATCTTCTCTTCCGATCAATATTCTAGCACTCAGGACGATTCTCAACGCTGGCCCAAGCTCAGTTCTGCCCGGTATATCAGATTTCAATCGAACAATATAATTTCGGTCGTTTACATCAACTATCAGGGAGGAACAAAGAGATTTCTTAGCGATGAGCGAAGTATCCCAATCCTTCAATGGGCGGAAGTCTACAACTGCTTTCTCTCAGTGATCCTCATTCCGGGAGTAAAGAACTGGGAAGCGGACTTCCTCAGCAGACCATCCTTTCACCTGGGAGTGTGGTCTCTCCACCCCAAGGTGTTTTCAGAAATAACCTTCACATGGGGGCTTCCGGAAATAGATCTCATGGCCTCTCGTCTCAATACCAAGCTACCCAGGTACGGGATCCTCAGGCAGAGTTAGTAGACGCGTTAGCGGTTCAGGCTCATATCTTTTTCCTCCATTGGCTCTTCTACCTCATGTAGTGGCTCGCATCAAACTGGAGTGGGCCAGAGTGATTCTAATCGCTCCTTCATGGCCGCGATGGACCTGATCTTGCAGATCTAGTGAGGATGTCCTCCTCCCTTCCCTGGAGGTTACCTTATCAGAAGGACCTTCTAGTGCAGGACCCGTTCCTACATCAGAATCTAGATTCTCTATGTTTGACTGCGTGGAACTTGAACGCGTAGCTAAGAGAGGCTTCTCTGATAAAGTAATAGAGACTTTAATCCAGGCTTGGAAGGAAATTTACTAGGTGCATTTACCATAAGCAGATAATAAAGATACTCAGTTCCCACTGTAAACAGAGGCGCTACACAAGAGGCTGATGGTAATTCCAATAGACCAACCAAAGGGCAGCTCTTCAAAAAGGTGGATGATATCTGAATAACAAAGGAAGAGAAAAAGAAGGCGCTCCAATGGCGTATTATCTCTTGAGTAAGGTCACCCAAAACGCACTGATTAGCCCCTTAGGAAATATTCTCTCAGATTTCAAGCACTTATCACAAAGTGCAATATCAGACTGTCTGGGTGATTAGGAGCTCCACAGATAGCTCTCATCCGGTATAAGCAGTGTCCTGGGTACCCGCAGCATTCACCAAACACCATACAGGATCCGAATAATGTAGATAAACACACTTCCAATCGTTTCAAATAAGAAGTGATTTATTAAAAGTTCTACAGCATTTATAAAAATAAGCTGAACGCGTTTCGCAAATTAGACTTGCTTCTTCAAGCAGCATACATAAACAGAGCTTATACATGGATATATATACAGACATAAAGACAATTAAGCATCTTAAATTACAAATAGGTTTACAATGATTGTCATATACACATACATAAACGATCAACTGAATACGATCAGAATATTCCCTGAATGAGGCCCAGACGTTAATCACTCAGTAGTGTGATCGCACACATGCCACCTGTTAACGGCTATATGAATTAGCCAATCCTGTAAGCCATAAACGAAAACCGGAAATGGCACGGCTAGATGTACGCTGCGATATACAAAGCATGCGCTTTCGAGTCTCAAAATGTCACACAACCCGTGTGGACTGGAGAGCCCCGATTACAAGCGGTAACCATGGCAATATCTGATACTATGTATCCAAAGTGGCCGGACCATGTCTATCGCAGCGTAGTCTAAAGGCATGTAAAAAACACACTAACAAATACCCATTACCACAGTAATCCATACATTTGATGGGGTGATTCAACATATATGGGGATACATATACATCCTAAAATAATTAAAACCCATATGAGAACAAGTTATATATTCAAAATAATTTAAAACCAACAATATAGGACTGAAGAGAACAAGACTATAAAAATGTAAAAAAAAAGGGCCTAAATAAAAAGTGAATAAAGGAATATAGAAATATAAGTGTGTAGGGCACCCCTAAATACTCACTCAATTCAGTTAAAAGCAGCTAGATCAATATTGTCATTTAGAGCCTCTGGAGATGAAGATCTTAATTTCCAGATCCAAAAAGTTTCCTTCTGTCTCAACCTAGTGAACCTATTATACTGATTTGATTGAGGGATAAACTCTATGGGTCTAATTTAGTATATACCCTTTTTTTTTCTAATGACACAGTGAGTCCATGGATCATCATCAATTACTGTTGGGAATATCACCCCTGGCCAGCAGGTGGAGGCAAAGTGCACCACAGCAAAGCTGTTAAGTATCACTTCCCTTCTCACAAACCCCAGTCATTCTCTTTGCCTGCGGTGCAAGGAGCAGGTGAAGTTTTGGCGTCTGATACTACAATCAAGATTTTATTATTTTAAAGCAGAGTACCGTAGATTTGCTCTGGTTTTTTTTTCTGGGGTCTAGCCTTAGCCCACATCAGTCTCTTCAGTAGGGCAGTGGTGGCTTTTAAGCAATTGGGAACTTGTGGGATACAATCCCCACTGCTTTTTCCCATACAGTTTGCTGTCCTATTTAGAAGCTTACTCAGGCTTTCTTTTTTCCACAGGTCCATGTGAAGGATTGCACCCTCTCAAACCAGGTGAGCTGTCCTGCTGCCAGACAGATAAACATTAAGGTAAGTGCCAATAATATTTTTCTATTGATGAGGGAAAATCTGGCACTTATACAGCTTAGAGGCTGCAGGGGGACATTTTTATTACACTGTACAGGGTAAGACAATGGCAGCTAGCAGGCACTGTAGATGAGAGGAGTTTGTATTCTTTATTGGTGGATCAGTTGAGGTCTTTGGATCCGGTTTAGTCCCGGATTAACACTTTTTCAGATGTGGGTTATTGACTGTAGAACTTTGCAAAGCCATACATTGTTTTAGACTTTTTATTATTACTTTGGCGTTCTTGGCCGCCATGACCGCCCCTGATGAGAAGGCAGTTCCGTTCTGAGGCGGCAGTGTATTTTCACGCTATTTCTCACTTCCTGTGAATCTGGAGTTAGATGCGCATGTTATAGTGGCGGCTCTTTTATCAGGAGGCGTCTCGCTAATTGCCGTTTTTCTCAAGTGCTTGGAGGTCCAGAGTGTAAGTCGGATTGTTTCTTATTAGTTGGGCTAAAGGCTGCAGGACAGGTAGGCACCTCGGCAAAATAGCTGAGGTGTAGAGGGTTGCCTTGGGTCAGTTTTTCTTACGTTCAGTTTTTGCTTAAAAATAATTAAAGGAACAGTAACTTTTTTTTCTAATATAATTTTTTTTAAAGAAAATAAAGCATTTAATATTGTCCTCCTTGTGGGTAAGAGGGATCAGGAGGCCTTGCAAAATGTTACTTGTAGCCTATGTTTTGAAGCTCAGGTAGAACCCCCAGTACCCTTTTGTTCTTCATGTATTGAAAGAACCTTATCTTATAGGGATAGACTTTTTGATCCTGAGCCATCATTAGCTAAGGTGGATGCTGTTAAGGCGTCGCCTGTTTCAGATTTGCAGCTTTCTCCTCGTCTAGCATCCTAATCTTTTTTTGTCTACACATGCAGTGCCCTGCGTTTCCTCTCATGCTCCGGTTGCAGTTACTTTGCAAGACATTGCTACCCATATATCCTCTGTGGTATCTGAGGTGCTGTCTGCTTTTCCCTTGCTGCAGGGAAAGCGCAAAAGGAAATTTTAAAGAATCATTGAGTAAGGTTTCTGATCCAGTTGTGGCTACTCAGGGTGCTTCCTCTCAGAAATATGAGAAAGACACTTCGGTAGCGTCGAAAGGGTGAAATTTCCGACAGTATAATTCCTTCTTCTGATGCTGAAGTCGTATCCTTCAGATTAAGCTGGAACACCTCCACCTGTTACTTAAGGAGGTTTTGGCTACCTTGGACAACTCCGATATGACTGTCGTAGTCAACCCTAAGAAGTCTAGTAAGCTCAAGTACATTGATGTTTCTTCAGCGGAGGAGGTATTTCATGTACCAAACCGTACTACAGAGATATTTGCACGGGAGTGGGAGATACCTGGAATTCCTTTTTCTCCATCTCTAATTTTTAAGAAAACGTTTCCAATAGCTGACTCCATTAAAGGCAGATGGTGCCTACGGTGGAAGGGGTGATCTCCACTTTGGCAAAGAGGATCACTATTCCCATATAGGATAGTTGTTCTTTTAAGGATCCAATGGATAAGAAGTTGGAGGCATTGCTAAAGAAAAATGTATGTTCACCAGGGTCTCCATTGGCAACCTGCAGTGTGTATTGCCTCTGTCACCAGTGCGGCAGCCTACTGGTTTGATGCCTTGTCTGATTCTATTTATACAGATGCTCCTCTTGAAGAGATCCAGGACAGGGTTAAGGCTCTTAAGTTAGCCAATTCCTTTATCACAGATGCTTCTTTACAAGTCATTAAGTTGGGAGCAAAAATGTCTTGTTTTGCGGTCCTAGCTCGCAGAGCCTTATGGTTGAAATCCTGGTCTGCCGATGTTTTATCTAAGTCCAAGCTCCTGTTAATCCCCTACAAGGGTAAGACCTTGTTTAAGCCTGGCTTGGCTGAAATAATTTTAGATATTACAGGAGGAAAGGGATCTTTTCTTCCCCAGGATAAAAGGAATAAACAGAAAGGTCGTCGGAATAATTTTCGTTTCTTTCGTAACTTCAGAGGTAAACCCTCCCCTCCTTCCTCAAGCAAGAACAATCCAAGCCTTCCTGGAAACCTAGCCAGTCTTAGAACAAAGGGAAGCAGTCTAAGAAACCTGCAGTTGAATCCAAGTGAGCATGAAGGGTTGGCCCTCTGATCCGGGAGCGGATCCAGTAGGGTCAGACTTTCTCTATTCGCTCAAGCCTGGATACGGGATGTCCCAGATCCCTGGGCGGTTGACATCATATCCCAGGGGTACAGGTTCCTCCTCTCAAGATTATCTGTAGACCAGATAAAGAGAGAGGCATTCTTAAACTGTGTCCAGGACCTGTCTGCTTTGGGAGTGATAGTTCCAGTTCCAACGCAGGAACAGGGTCTGGGATTCTACTCCAATCTGTTCATGATTCCCAAAAAAAAGGCAACTTTCAGACCAATTTTAGATCTGAAATGTCTAAACAAGTTCCTCAGAGTTCCGTCCTTCAAAATGGAAACTATACCTTCCATTCTTCCCTTGGTCCAAGAGGGTCAGTTCATGACAACCATAGGCCTAAAGTATGCGTACCTTCGTGTTCCTATTCACAAGGATCATCACAAGTTTGAGGTTCGCCTTCTTGGACAATCACTTTCAGTTTGTGGCTCTTCCATTTGGTCTTGCCATGGCTCCCAGAATTTTCTCAAAGGTTCTGGGGGCTCTATTGGCAGTGATCCGGTCTCGGGCATTGCAGTGGCGCTCTATCTGGACTACATTCTGGATCAGGTGCTGT
Organism: Bombina bombina; assembly: GCF_027579735.1. Classification (NCBI taxonomy): domain Eukaryota; kingdom Metazoa; phylum Chordata; class Amphibia; order Anura; family Bombinatoridae; genus Bombina; species Bombina bombina. The sequence continues at coordinate 369,940,007 of NC_069503.1, read as the reverse complement.
CTTTTCATCATTCAAACTCTCATACGGAGATCTTGTCTTTTCTTCGTTCCCACGGATGGAAGGTAAATCTGGGAAAAAATTTCCTTGATTCTGCCTACAAGGTTAGTGTTCTTGGGGACCATAATAGATTCCCTATTGATGAAGATTTTTCTGACAGAGGTCAGAAAATCCAAGATTTTCGACTCTTGCCTTGCCCTTCAGTCCTCTCCTCGACTGTCAGTGGCTCAATGCATGGAGGTAATTGGTCTGATGGTAGCTTCCATGGACATAATCCCGTTTGCTCGGTTCCATCTAAGTGCTCTGCAGTTGTGCATGCCAAGACAATGGAACGGGGACTATGCGGATATGTCTCCTCGAATAGTTTTGGAGCAGTAAATATCTGTATTGGTGTGAATCCAGAGGTTACTCTGGGAGTAGAGTCAGGATTCCTAGGATTTTATCTTTTCTCCAGGAGGGTCTGGAGAAGGGTTTGTCAGCATGTACGCTGAAGGGACAAATTTCTGCGTTGTCTATTTTGTTGCATAAACATCTGGCGGACGTGACAGACGTGCAATCTTTTTGTCAGGCCTTGGTCAGAATCAGGCCTGTATTTAAACCTGTTACTCCTTAATGGAGTCTTAACCTTGTTCTTAAAGTTTTACAACAGGCTCTGTTTGAGCTTCCTTTGATATTAAAAGGTTATCTTGGAAAGTTTTGTTTCTTGTTGCTATTTCTTCTGCTTGGAGAGTTTCGGCGCTGCATTATGATTCTCCTTATCTTTCATTCTGATAAGGTGGTTCTTCGTACGAAGTTAGGTTTCCTTCCTAAAGTTGTCTCGGACAGGAATATAAATCAGGTGATCATCGTTAGGTTTTCTACCTAATCCTCCTTCTCCTAAGGAGTGTTTGCTGCACAACTTAGATGTGCGTGCACTGAAATTCTACTTGCAGGCGATTAAGGACTTTCGCCAGTCTTCTGCTCTGTTTGTTTCTCTGGGAAACGTAAGGGTCAGAAACCTACGGCTTCTATTTCTTTTTGTAGAGTATTATTCGTTTGGCCTATGTGACTGCTGGAGAGAATCACAGCTCATTCTACGAAAGCCGTTTCTTTTTCCTGGGCCTTCAAAAATTAAGCTTCTGTAGAACAGATTTGCAAGGCTGTAACTTGGTCTTCTCTGCTTACTTTTTCAAAATTTTAAAAATTTGATACTTTTGCTTCGGCTGAGGCTTCTTTTGGGAGAAAGGTTCTTCAAGCAGTGGTATCTTCTGTTTAGGTTACCTGTCTTGTCCCTCCCTTATCTGTGTCCTCTATCTTGGGTATTGATTCCCAACAGTAATTGATGATGATCCGTGGACTCACTGTGTCATTAGAAAGAAAACAAAATTCATGCTTACTTGATAAATTTATTTATTTCTTGACACGGTGAGTCCACGGCCCTCCCTTTTTTTCAGACCGTTTTTTGTTATATAAACCTCAGGCACGTCTGCACCTTATTTTGCTTCCTTTCTCTCCTTTTCCTTCAGTCAAATGACGGGTTTGTGGGAAGGGAAGTGACACTTAACAGCTTTGGTGTGGTGCTCTTTGCCTCCTCCTGCTGGCCAGGAGTGATATTTCCAACAGTAATTGATGATGATCCGTAGACTCACAGTGTCAAGAAATAAATAAATGTATAAGGTAAGCATAAATTTTGTTTTTACCCTGCTGTTTGCATACACTATGGAGAGAGACAATGTGTTTAAGGAATTTGTTTAATACTCCTCAAATATTCACCCCAACAAGTTCTTAAAGGTTTTCTAGTACGGCCACAATACTGCAGCCCACATATGCAGTCGACTAAATAGACAACTTAGCAGCTCTCACAGCTCATCCTAGACTTGATGGGAAATATTTCATTAGTTACATTTGATTTGAATTCTATACATTGTCTAAAAATGTACAGGTTCCACACCTGGACTTGCCACACTTAAAAACACCCTTAGTAGTACCTGCAAAAGAAACAAAATTATTTTTCTTGTATCTATTAATTTTAGTAGATACAACCTTACTAGGTGCCAAAGCGTTCTTGGTCGGAGCCCTCTTAAACACACATATTGGTCACTGCCCAATCAGGTCATTTAAAATCGGATCCATAGATAAAACAGGCCAATGTTTGTTTAAAATTTCAATAATCCCTTTAATTGCTATTAAATTTAGTGATACATTTAGTGGAATTACTAAATCTATTATTGACCCCTTTGGTATTGTCTTTCTTTTTTTTTTTTTTTTTTTTTTAAAAGTCTCTATTCAATGTTAACACCTCTTTACTTACATTTATAGATTTAGGGTTATATTTTTTGTCTAAAATTCTTTTTTCTAATATTTTTGATTCATCTAAAAAATCCTCAACCCTAGTTCAATTACGTCTAATCCGTCGAAATTGACTGAATGGTATATTGTCCAACCATTTCAGATGGTGATTACTATGGTAATTTTTTTTTAAAAAAAAATAACTTTTAGAAATTAATCGGCCATCATTACCATTTTAAGGATCCAAAAAAATTATAGTATCTGGTTCAATCACATGTGAGAGAGAGATCCCCTATGTATTGGAGTTCAGATACTTCACAAATTGTAACGCTATGAAATGGCCATAGAAAAGGATGTTTGCCCAAAACTTGGAAAGCCCTGCTCAAAATACCCAATGAAGAGGTTAGCAAAGTTTGGGGCAAAACGTGTTCCCATGGCCGTTCCACAGATCTGTAAATAAAATTTATCTAAATAAACAAAATAATTGTGAGTTAAAATATACTTAATAGAATCTATTAAAAAATCACATTGTCTAACTGGGAGGAAACAATCTTGCTCAAGAAAATGCTTCACTGCCAATAATCCTAAATCTTGTTGTATATTGGAATAAAGCGCAGTGACGTTGCAGCTAATCCACCATCGGTCTACATTACCATTGGGGACTTTGCTTAGTTTGTCAAGGAGATCAGTAGTGTCCCTTATAGAAGGGTCTAAATGTATAACATATCTCTTAAGAAACCAGTCAATATACATAGATTACTAGTTGGGCAATCCACACCAGAAATCATGGGTCTCCCCGGGAGTTTCTCAAGACCCTTATAGATCTTTGGTATATGGTCAATAGTAGACTACCCCAGGTTTATCTGGAAGGAGAAAATGTCTTTCCTTTTTAGTAAGAATTCCCTGGAGTAGCCCACCATCAACCAATTTGATCAGTTCTTTGGTATAGTCTAAAGTCTTATTTGTATCCAAAACCCTATAATAGGATTTATCCTCAAGTATACGATAGGCTTCCTCAATATAATCCAACTTATTTTGGATCACCACCCCTCCCCCTTTATCCGCTTGCCTGATTACTATATTCATATCCTTTATTAGATTGGAAAGCTTCCTTAGTTTAAAGATATTCAGGTTCCCCTTTTCCAATTTAAAGGTATCCATTTTTTCCAAATAAGGGTGTCCTACACACTTTTTTTTATTTCTTTCATGTAATTGGCAAGAGTCCATGAGCTAGTGACATATGGGATATACAATCCTACCAGGAGGGGCAAGGTTTCCCAAACCTCAAAATGCCTATAAATACACCCCTCACCACACCCACAATTCAGTTTTTACAAACTTTGCCTCCTATGGAGGTGGTGAAGTAAGTTTATGCTAAGAGTTTTACGTTGATATGCGCTTCTCAGCATTGTTGAAGCCCGATTCCTCTCAGAGTACAGCTAATGTCAGAGGGTTGTGAAGGGAGTATCACTTATTTGAATACGATGATTTCCCTAAAGGGGGTCTATTTCATAGGTTCTCTGTTATCGGTCGTAGAGATGCATCTCCTACCTCCCTTTTCAGATCGACGATATTAGTAGAGGTAATGATAAATTGAGAGTATAACTGTTTTAGTACTGGTTTGGCTATCTGCTATATGTGGATGGGTGTCTTTTGGTAAGTATGTTTTCATTACTTAAGACACTCTCAGCTATGGTTTGGCACTTTATGCATTTATATAAAGTTCTAAATATATGTATTGTACTTATATTTGCCATGAGTCAGGTTCATGTATTTCCTTCTGCAGACTGTCAGTTTCATATTTGGGAATGTAAACATTTTTAAGAAATTTATTTCTTACCTGGGGTTTAGTCGTTTTTCAATTGACTACTTATTGTAATTGTGGGTATTAGGCCCGCGGGTGCGTCAAATGCTAAAATTTATTGAGTCATTCTTGGCGCGAAAAAAATTTTGGCGCTAAAAAGTACGTTTATGATGCAACTTCGTCATTTCCGGCGTCATATGTGACGCCGAGACCTTTCACATGGCGGCGTCATTAGTGACGCAAGTGTGTCATTTCCGGTCATTTTTGGCGCCAAAAAAGACTTTACGTTACGTTGTGCGTCATACTTGGCGCCAAATTTTTTTAATTATTTCAATACCCCTTGTTTGTTTGCCTCTTGCTTTTTGCTTTCATAGGCCTATGCTATTGCATTTTATTCCCATTCCTGAAACTGTCATATAAGGAAATAGATAATTTTGCTTTATATGTTGTTTTTTCTCTTACATTGTGCAAGATGTCCCAATCTGATCCTGCCTCAGAAGTTTCTGCTAGAACATTGTTGCCTGACATCGGTTCTACCAAAGCTAAGTGCATTTGTTGTAAAGTTGTAGAAATTATTCCACCGAATGTCATTTGTAATAGTTGTCATGATAAACTTTTACATGCAGATAGTGTTTCCATCAGTAATAGTACATTGCCAGTTGCAGTTCCTTCAACTTCTAATGTGCATGATATATCTGTAAATTTTAAAGAATTTGTTTCTGATTCTATTATGAAGGCTTTGTCTGCATTTCCACCTTCTAATAAACGTAAAAGGTCTTTTAAAACTTCTCATTTAGCTGATGAAATTTCAAATGACCAACAACATAATAATTCATCCTCTTCTGATGAGGATCTATCTGAAACAGAAGATCCTTCCTCAGACATTGACACTGACAAATCTACTTATTTATTTAAAATAGAGTATATGCGTTCTTTATTAAAAGAAGTGTTAATTACTTTGGATATTGAGGTAACCAGTCCTATTGACGTTCAGTCTAATAAACGTTTAAATGCTGTTTTTAAACCTCCTGTGGTTTCCCCAGGGGTTTTTCCCATTCCTGAGGCTTTTTCTGATATGATTTCTAGGGAATGGAATAAGCCAGGTACTACTTTTATTCCTTCTTCAAGGTTTAAAAAATTGTATCCTTTACCAGCAAAATCTATAGATTTTTGGGGAAAAAATCCCCAAAGTTGATGGGGCTATTTCTACTCTTGCTAAACGTACCAATATTCCTATGGAAGATAGCACTTCCTTTAAGGATCCTTTAGATAGGAAGCTTGAATCTTATCTAAGGAAGGCCTATTTATATTCAGGAGAAATAAAAAACAGAGGGGCGCCTCATGTGTGGTATAGTCTGAAGACATAAGAAAAAGCAACAGAATAGCCAAATGAGTACTCACATACTCCACGAGCACACTCATGTGCTGGTAGGGGCAGGCTGTAGATTTAGATGGGTGTGACAGCTCACCCTTTCAAGGATACTTCCAATACTGTAGTTCTGCAACAGGTGTAAAACAAACAGAGAGCACTATATGTGCAGACCATTAAGGATGATACATAGAAATGTGCTTTATAGTATAAAGTGGGTACTCACATACTCCCAAAGCACACCAATGTGCTGGTAGATACAGGCTGCAGATTCAGGCAGGTGTGGCAGCTCACCCAAACAAACAATCTTTTGGTATTGATGCAGTGAAAACAAAGGCAGGTTTAATGCTTCTCAGTAGCTGTGCACTTAGTAGTGATTGCAGGCAGATGGTAGGAAATGAGATCCACTCCAAAAGTAAAAATTTGCAAATATTTATTAAAAACAAAAATTTAAAAACACCAGGGTTGTTATACAAAGTGGATTATAGGGTCACCCAGTTGGCCCCAATGATTGCAACGCGTTTCTCGGTTGGCAAACCGTTTCATCAGGCCTGATGAAACAGTTTGCCAACCGAGAAACGCGTTGCAATCATTGGGGCCAACTGGGTGACCCTATAATCCACTTTGTATAACAACCCTGGTGTTTTTAAATTTTTGTTTTTAATAAATATTTGCAAATTTTTACTTTTGGAGTGGATCTCATTTCCTACCATCTGCCTGCAATCACTACTAAGTGCACAGCTACTGAGAAGCATTAAACCTGCCTTTGTTTTCACTGCATCAATACCAAAAGATTGTTTGTTTGGGTGAGCTGCCACACCTGCCTGAATCTGCAGCCTGTATCTACCAGCACATTGGTGTGCTTTGGGAGTATGTGAGTACCCACTTTATACTATAAAGCACATTTCTATGTATCATCCTTAATGGTCTGCACATATAGTGCTCTCTGTTTGTTTTACACCTGTTGCAGAACTACAGTATTGGAAGTATCCTTGAAAGGGTGAGCTGTCACACCCATCTAAATCTACAGCCTGCCCCTACCAGCACATGAGTGTGCTCGTGGAGTATGTGAGTACTCATTTGGCTATTCTGTTGCTTTTTCTTATGTCTTCAATCAGACTATACCACACATGAGGCGCCCCTCTGTTTTTTATTTCTCCTAGTTCTTGCCTGGATCCTCCGGTTGAGAGGAGGCAGCCGCCGCTCAGCTATCAACTTATTTGTAAAAAGAGACATTTTCTTTCCTGTATACTCCAAAAGGGATTTATATAACCTTATATTGATATATTTTTCACCTCATAAGATAACATTAGTTTGTTTAAGTTTTAAATTGTGTTTAAGTTTTAAATTGTCTTTTAGGGTTATCAATAACTACCATCTGAATTGTATACCATTCTGCGCCCCCTCCACTGTGATTTTATCACGTATTAGACTATTTATATTCAGGTCATCTTCTCAGACCTGCTATTTCTTTGGCTGATGTTGCAGCTGCATCAACTTTCTGGTTGGAAAATTTAGCGCAACACGAATTGGATTCTGACATATCGAGCGTTGTTCGCTTACTGCAACATGCTAATCATTTTATTTGTAATGCCATTTTTTATATCAAAATTGATGTTAGATCCATGTCTTTAGCTGTTTTAGCTAGAAGAGCTTTGTGGCTTAAATCTTGGAATGCTGATATGACATCTAGATTTCTATCTCTTTCTTTCCAAGGAAATAATTTATTTGGTTCTCAGTTGGATTCTATTATTTCAACTATCACTGGGGGAAAAGGAATTTTTTTGCCTCAGGATAAAAAAACCTTAGGGTAAATCTAAGGCTTCTAGTTCTAACCGTTTTCGTTCCTTTCGTCAGAATAAAGAACAAAAACTCAATCCTTCCCCCAAGGAATCTGCTTCCAATTGGAAGCCATCCTCAAATTGGAATAAATCCAAGCCATTTAGGAAACCAAAGTCAGCCCCTAAATCCTAAATCCGCATGAAGGTGCGGCCCTCATGCCAGCTCAGCTGGTAGGGGGCAGATTAAGGGTTTTCAAGGATTTTTGGATAAAATCTGTCCAAAATCATTGGCTTCAGAGCATTGTCTCTCAAGGGTATCGAATAGGGATTCAAAGTAAGACCTCCTGTGAGAAGATTTTTTCTCTCACGCATCCCTGTAAATCCAGTAAAAGCTCAGGCTTTTCTGAAGTGTGTTTCAGATCTTGAGTCTTCAGGGGTAATCATGCCAGTTCCTCCTCAGGAACAAGGTTTGGGGTTTTATTCAAACCTGTTCATTGTACTGAAGAAAGAAAATGTATTCAGACCAGTTCTGGATCTAAAAATTTTGAATCGTTATGTAAGAGTACCAACTTGCAAGATGGTGACTATAAGGACTATTCTGCCTTTTGTTCAGCGAGGACATTATATGGCCACAATAGACTTGCAGGGTGCATACCTTCATATTCCGATTCATCCAGAACACTATCAGTTTCTGAGATTCTCTTTTCTAGACAAGCATTACCAATTTGTTGCTCTTCCATTTGGACTAGCAACAGCTCCAAGAATCTTTTCAAAGGTTCTGGGTGCCCTTCTATCTGTAATCAGAGAACAGGGTATTGCGGTGTTTCCTTATTTGGATGATATCTTGGTACTAGCTCAGTCTTTACATACTGCAGAATCTCACACAAATCAACTAGTGTTGTTTCTTTGGAAACATGGTTGGAGGATCAATCTATCAAGAAGTTTCTTGATTCCTCAGACAAGGGTCACCTTTTTAGGCTTCCAGATAGATTCAGTGTCCATGACTCTGTCTCTAACAGACGAGAGACGTTTAAAATTGGTCGCAGCATGCCGGCTCCTTCAGTCTCAGTCATTCCCTTCAGTGGCTATGTGCATGGAAGTTTTAGGTCTCATGACTGCAGCATCGGACGCGATCCCCTTTGCTCGTTTTCACATGAGACCTCTACAGCTTTCTATGCTGAATCAATGGTGCAGGGATTATACAAAGATATCACAATTAATATCCTTGAATCCCAATGTACGACACTCTTTGACATGGTGGATAGATCACCATCTTTTGGTTCAAGGGGCTTTTTTTTGTTTTCCCAACCTGGACTGTGATCACAACAGATGCAATTTTTTCAGGTTGGGGAGCTGTTTGGGAGTCTCTGACAGCACAAGTGGTTTGGAAATCTCAAGAGGCGAGATTACCAATAAATATTTTAGAACTCCGTGCAATTCTCAGGGCTCTTCAGTTCTGGCCTCTGCTAAAGAGAGAACCGTTCATTTGTTTGCAGACAGACAATATCACAACTGTGGCTTATGTCAATCATCAGGGTGGGACTCAGTCCCCAAACTATGAAAGAAGTATCTCGGATACTTGCCTGGGTGGAATCCAGCTCCTGTCTAATCTCTGCGGTGCATATCCCAGGCGTAGACAATTGGGAGGCGGATTATCTCAGCCGCCAGACTTTACATCCAGGGGAGTGGTCTCTCCATCCAGATGTGTTTTCTCAGATTGTTCAGATGTGGGGGCTTCCAGCGATAGATCTCATGGCCTCTCATCTAAACATGAAACTTCCCAGATACCTGTCCAGGTCCAGGGATGTTCAGGCGGAAGCAGTAGATGCGCTGACACTTCCTTGGTGTTATCAACCTGCTTACATCTTCCTGCCTCTAGTTCTCCTTCCAAGATTGATCTCCAAAATCATCATGGAACAGTCTTTTGTGTTGCTGGTGGCTCCAGCATGGCCACACAGGTTTTGGTATGCGGATCTGGTTCGTATGTCCAGTTGCCCGCCTTGGCCACTTCCATTATGGCCGGACCTACTATCTCAAGGTCCATTTTTCCATCAGGATCTCAAATCATTAAATTTAAAGGTATGGAAATTGAACGCTTAGTTCTAAGTCATAGAGGTTTCTCTGACTCAGTGATTAATACTATGTTACAAGCTTGTAAATCTGTCTCTAGAAAGATTTATTATAGAGTTCGGAAGACTTACATTTCATGGTGTTCTCATAAATTCTCCTGGCATTCTTTTAGAATTCCTAGAATTTTACAGTTCCTTCAGGATGGTTTGGATAAGGGTTTGTCTGCAAGTTCCTTGAAAGGACAAATCTCCGCTCTTTCGGTTCTATTTCGCAGAGAGATTGCTATACTTCCTGATATTCACTGTTTTGTACAGGCTTTAATTCGTATTAAGCCTGTCATTAAATCAATTTCTCCTCCTTGGAGTCTTAATTTGGTTCTGAAGGCTTTACAGGCTCCTCCATTTGAGCCTATGCATTCTTTGGACATTAAACTACTTTCCTGGAAAGTGTTGTTACTTTTGGCTATCTCTTCTGCTAGAAGAGTTTCTGAGCTATCTGCTCTTTCTTGTGAGTCTCCTTTTCTGATTTTTCATCAGGATAAGGCAGTTTTGCGGACTTCTTTTCAATTTTTACCTAAGGTTGTGAATTCTAACAACATTAGTAGAGAAATTGTTGTCCCTTCCTTGTGTCCTAATCCTAAGAATTCTTTGGAGAGATCCTTACATTCTTTGGATGTGGTAAGAGCTTTGAAATATTATATGGAAGCTACTAAAGATTTCAGGAAGACTTCCAGTCTATTTGTTTTATTTTCTGGTCCTAGGAAAGGTCAGAAGGCTTCTGCTACTTCCTTGGCTTCTTGGTTGAAACTTTTGATTCATCAAGCTTATTTGGAGTCGGGTCAGGCCCCACCTCAGAGAATTACAGCTCATTCTACTAGATCAGTCTCCACTTCGTGGACTTTTAAGAATGAAACTTGAAAACAAAGAGATGAAGGAATCCGGCACTTCTTGAAATTCAAAGAGTAAATGGCTTTATTGGCAGGTAAAACAAAAAGCAAAAATAAAAGTAAAGCATAGCAGCCCCAGCAATTCAGTCATTGCGGTACAACATACAAGTTAGCATGGATGGTGGTCACTAAAGCTGACGCGTTTCGGCATCCCACGCCGTAGTCATAGCATAGTTAGTGGCCATCATCCTTAAGTTTAAAAAGGGCACTCTTTCACCTCATTGGTTAAAAGCAAAACACACCCCCAATCTTAAATTATGATACTTTTTATATGTTAAATAACATATGTTTGTGTAGCAATGTAATAAAAGACTTTTGTTTTGAATAATACTAATAAATAGATTTTGGGTTGTAACTATGAAGGAATTGAATGAAATTTATTAGGGATGCACCGAAATGAAAATTCTGGACCGAAACCGATACCGAAAATTCAGGATGATCCTGGCCGAAAACCGAAACGAAACCGAAATTGTTTTTTTTCTTTTTTAACTACAGTGTGTGTGTGTAGCTGAGAGAGCTTGTAGGCGGGAAAGCTCCAACAAATGGACATGGTCACTTGTACAGTAGGGCGTGATCTGCAGTGAAACTGGAGCTCTATAAGGGAGAGCGTGGTTATAGCCAGACAACAATACGAGGTGGACATGTGTTTTGTTTTTGGGTGTAGTTATCCGTGCGATGAGCGTGGCTGCACCTGATCGTCTCTCATCGTATCTCCGCCTAGTTCCTGGTTCGGGTCTCACACTGACCCATCAGATTATATGTCCGGAGCCCCAAATGGAGTCTGCCTGTCACCTATCACCAACACCACTGAACTTAGCTACAACCTTACGTGCAAGGTGGTTATAGAAAGTTACTGTGCTTTTTTGTATACACTGTCTGGTGGGTGCTAATTTGTACCAACTGTGTGCGAGCTTGGGGCTTATGCTTATAAAGTGTGCACGCATATTTGCCTCAGGCGAATAGAATGTCTACGCACAAGAGGTTGATGTATGAGCACTGTATATAAGGCTTACAGATATTCACTGTGTGTGCTTAGGGCTGTGTCTGATAATATCAAGTGTTTATAAACATGTTACTTATCCTCCTTTGATATTTGTATTCTGTAAGGATTCCGCTTCAGGTTTTACCTATGCCTTTCCCATTCACCTTATGTAAGGATTCCGCTCCATGTTTTACCTATGCCTTTTCCATTCACCTGACTTCAGCCTTACCTGTACTTAAGACATCAGCTGACTGCAGACAGGTGCTTAATTATTAAGTTTCTAGACTAGCTCTGAAGCGTGTCTGTTTTCCACTTGCTGTGTGTTTTTTCTGACAACAAACCAGTCTGCTTTTCTTCCAATTACTGAATCAGCTACTACCTTGGGATTACTTATTTTCTACTGCCGGTTCATATGCTCATTTCTTTCATGTAATTAGCAAGAGTCCATGAGCTAGTGACGTATGGGATATACATTCCTACCAGGAGGGGCAAAGTTTCCCAAACCTCAAAATGCCTATAAATACACCCCTCACCACACCCACAATTCAGTTTTACAAACTTTGCCTCCGATGGAGGTGGTGAAGTAAGTTTGTGCTAGATTCTACGTTGATATGCGCTCCGCAGCAAGTTGGAGCCCGGTTTTCCTCTCAGCGTGCAGTGAATGTCAGAGGGATGTGAGGAGAGTATTGCCTATTTGAATGCAGTGATCTCCTTCTACGGGGTCTATTTCATAGGTTCTCTGTTATCGGTCGTAGAGATTCATCTCTTACCTCCCTTTTCAGATCGACGATATACTCTTATATATACCATTACCTCTGCTGATTCTCGTTTCAGTACTGGTTTGGCTTTCTACAAACATGTAGATGAGTGTCCTGGGGTAAGTAAATCTTATTTTCTGTGACACTCTAAGCTATGGTTGGGCACTTTGTTTATAAAGTTCTAAATATATGTATTCAAACATTTATTTGCCTTGACTCAGAATGTTCAACTTTCCTTATTTTCAGACAGTCAGTTTCATATTTGGGATAATGCATTTGATTTAATCATTTTTTCTTACCTACAAAAATTTGACTCTTCCCTGTGGGCTGTTAGGCTCGCGGGGGCTGAAAATGCTTCATTTTATTGCGTCATTGTTGGCGCTGACTTTTTTGGCGCAAAAAATTTGTTTCCGTTTCCGGCGTCATACGTGTCGCCGGAAGTTGCGTCATTTTTTGACGTTATTTTGCGCCAAAAATGTCGGCGTTCCGGATGTGGCGTCATTTTGGCGCCAAAAAGCATTTAGGCGCCAAATAATGTGGGCGTCTTATTGGCGCGAAAAATATGGGCGTCGCTTTTGTCTCCACATTATTTAAGTCTCATTTTTCATTGCTTCTGGTTGCTAGAAGCTTGTTCTTTGGCATTTTTTCCCATTCCTGAAACTGTCATTTAAGGAATTTGATCAATTTTGCTTTATATATATGTTGTTTTTTCTCTTACATATTGCAAGATGTCTCACGTTGCATCTGAGTCAGAAGATACTACAGGAAAATCGCTGTCAAGTGCTGAATCTACCAAAGCTAAGTGTATCTGCTGTAAACTTTTGGTAGCTATTCCTCCAGCTGTTGTTTGTATTGATTGTCATGACAAACTTGTTAAAGCAGATAATATTTCCTTTAGTAATGTACCATTGCCTGTTGCAGTTCCTTCAACATCTAAGGTGCAGAATGTTCCTGATAATATAAGAGATTTTGTTTCTGAATCCATAAAGAAGGCTATGTCTGTTATTTCTCCTTCTAGTAAACGTAAAAAATCTTTTAAAACTTCTCTCCCTACAGATGAATTTTTAAATGAACATCATCATTCTGATTCTGATGACTCTTCTGGTTCAGAGGATTCTGTCTCAGAGGTTGATGCTGATAAATCTTCATATTTATTTAAAATGGAATTTATTCGTTCTTTACTTAAAGAAGTACTAATTGCTTTAGAAATAGAGGATTCTGGTCCTCTTGATACTAATTCTAAACGTTTGGATAAGGTATTTAAAGCTCCTGTGGTTATTCCAGAAGTTTTTCCTGTTCCTAATGCTATTTCTGCAGTAATTTCCAAAGAATGGGATAAATTGGGTAATTCATTTACTCCTTCTAAACGTTTTAAGCGATTATATCCTGTGCCGTCTGACAGATTAGAATTTTGGGACAAAATCCCTAAAGTTGATGGGGCTATTTCTACCCTTGCTAAACGTACTACTATTCCTACGTCAGATGGTACTTCGTTTAAGGATCCTTTAGATAGGAAAATTGAATCCTTTCTAAGAAAAGCTTATCTGTGTTCAGGTAATCTTCTTAGACCTGCTATATCTTTGGCTGATGTTGCTGCAGCTTCAACTTTCTGGTTGGAAACTTTAGCGCAACAAGTAACACATCATGATTCTCATGATATTATTATTCTTCTACAGCATGCTAATAATTTTATCTGTGATGCCATTTTTGATATTATCAGAGTTGATGTCAGGTTTATGTCTCTAGCTATTTTAGCTAGAAGAGCTTTATGGCTTAAAACTTGGAATGCTGATATGGCTTCTAAATCAACTTTACTTTCCATTTCTTTCCAGGGTAACAAATTATTTGGTTCTCAGTTGGATTCCATTATTTCAACTAATCGTTTTCGTTCCTTTCGTTTCAACAAAGAACAAAAGCCTGATCCTTCATCCTCAGGAGCAGTTTCAGTTTGGAAACCATCTCCAGTCTGGAATAAATCCAAGCCAGCTAGAAAGGCAAAGCCTGCTTCTAAGTCCACATGAAGGTGCGGCCCTCATTCCAGCTCAGCTGGTAGGGGGCAGGTTACGTTTTTTCAAGGAAATTTGGATCAATTCTGTTCACAATCTTTGGATTCAGAGCATTGTTTCAGAAGAGTACAGAATTGGTTTCAAGATGAGACCTCCTGCAAAGAAATTTTTTCTTTCCCGTGTCCCAGTAAATCCAGTAAAAGCTCAAGCATTTCTGAAATGTTTCAGATCTAGAGTTGACTGGAGTAATTATGCCAGTTCCAGTTCCGGAACAGGGGATGGGGTTTTATTCAAATCTCTTCATTGTACCAAAGAAGGAGAATTCCTTCAGACCAGTTCTGGATCTAAAAATATTGAATCGTTATGTAAGAATACCAACGTTCAAGATGGTAACTGTAAGGACTATCTTGCCTTTTGTTCAGCAAGGGAATTGTATGTCCACAATAGATTTACAGGATGCATATCTGCATATTCCGATTCATCCAGATCATTATCAGTTCCTGAGATTCTCTTTTCTGGACAAGCATTACCAGTTTGTGGCTCTGCCGTTTGGCCTAGCTACAGCTCCAAGAATTTTTACAAAGGTTCTCGGTGCCCTTCTGTCTGTAATCAGAGAACAGGGTATTGTGGTATTTCCTTATTTGGACGATATCTTGGTACTTGCTCAGTCTTTACATTTAGCAGAATCTCATACGAATCGACTTGTGTTGTTTCTTCAAGATCATGGTTGGAGGATCAATTTACCAAAAAGTTCTTTGATTCCTCAGACAAGGGTAACCTTTCTGGGTTTCCAGATGGATTCAGTGTCCATGACTCTGTCTTTAACAGACAAGAGACGTCTAAAATTGATTGCAGCTTGTCGAAACCTTCAGTCACAATCATTCCCTTCGGTAGCCTTATGCATGGAAATTCTAGGTCTTATGACTGCTGCATCGGACGCGATCCCCTTTGCTCGTTTTCACATGCGACCTCTTCAGCTCTGTATGCTGAAGCAATGGTGCAAGGATTACACGAAGATATCTCAATTAATATCTTTAAAACCGATTGTTCGACACTCTCTAACATGGTGGACAGATCACCATCGTTTAATTCAGGGGGCTTCTTTTGTGCTTCCGACCTGGACTGTAATTTCAACAGATGCAAGTCTCACAGGTTGGGGAGCTGTGTGGGGATCTGACGGCACAAGGAGTTTGGGAATCTCAGGAGGTGAGATTACCGATCAATATTTTGGAACTCCGTGCAATTTTCAGAGCTCTTCAGTTTTGGCCTCTTCTGAAGAGAGAATCGTTCATTTGTTTTCAGACAGACAATATCACAACTGTGGCATACATCAATCATCAAGGAGGGACTCACAGTCCTCTGGCTATGAAAGAAGTATCTCGAATTTTGGTTTGGGCGGAATCCAGCTCCTGTCTAATCTCTGCGGTTCATATCCCAGGTATAGACAATTGGGAAGCGGATTATCTCAGTCGCCAAACGTTGCATCCGGGCGAATGGTCTCTTCACCCAGAGGTATTTCTTCAGATTTTTCAAATGTGGGAACTTCCAGAAATAGATCTGATGGCGTCCCATCTAAACAAGAAACTTCCCAGGTATCTGTCCAGATCCCGGGATCCTCAGGCGGAGGCAGTGGATGCATTATCACTTCCTTGGAAGTATCATCCTGCCTATATCTTTCCGCCTCTAGTTCTTCTTCCAAGAGTAATCTCCAAGATTCTGAAGGAATGCTCGTTTGTTCTGCTGGTAGCTCCGGCATGGCCTCACAGGTTTTGGTATGCGGATCTTGTCCGGATGGCCTCTTGCCAACCGTTGACTCTTCCGTTAAGACCAGACCTTCTGTCACAAGGTCCTTTTTTCCATCAGGATCTGAAATCCTTAAATTTAAAGGTATGGAGATTGAACGCTTGATTCTTGGTCAAAGAGGTTTCTCTGACTCTGTGATTAATACTATGTTACAGGCTCGTAAATCTGTATCTCGAGAGATATATTATAGAGTCTGGAAGACTTATATTTCTTGGTGTCTTTCTCATCATTTTTCTTGGCATTCTTTTAGAATACCGAGAATTTTACAGTTTCTTCAGGATGGTTTAGATAAGGGTTTGTCCGCAAGTTCTTTGAAAGGACAAATCTCTGCTCTTTCTGTTCTTTTTCACAGAAAGATTGCTATTCTTCCTGATATTCATTGTTTTGTACAAGCTTTGGTTCGTATAAAACCTGTTATTAAGTCAATTTCTCCTCCTTGGAGTTTGAATTTGGTTCTGGGAGCTCTTCAAGCTCCTCCGTTTGAACCTATGCATTCATTGGACATTAAATTACTTTCTTGGAAAGTTTTGTTCCTTTTGGCCATCTCTTCTGCCAGAAGAGTTTCTGAATTATCTGCTCTTTCTTGTGAGTCTCCTTTTCTGATTTTTCATCAGGATAAGGCGGTGTTGCAAACTTCTTTTGAATTTTTACCTAAAGTTGTGAATTCCAACAACATTAGTAGAGAAATTGTGGTTCCTTCATTATGTCCTAATCCTAAGAATTCTAAGGAGAAATCGTTGCATTCTTTGGATGTTGTTAGAGCTTTGAAATATTATGTTGAAGCTACGAAATCTTTCCGTAAGACTTCTAGTTTATTTGTTATCTTTTCCGGTTCTAGAAAAGGCCAGAAAGCTTCTGCCATTTCTTTGGCATCTTGGTTGAAATCTTTAATTCATCTTGCCTATGTTGAGTCGGGTAAAACTCCGCCTCAAAGAATTACAGCTCATTCTACTAGGTCAGTTTCTACTTCCTGGGCATTTAGGAATGAAGCTTCGGTTGACCAGATTTGCAAAGCAGCAACTTGGTCCTCTTTGCATACTTTTACTAAATTCTACCATTTTGATGTATTTTCTTCTTCTGAAGCAGTTTTTGGTAGAAAAGTACTTCAGGCAGCGGTTTCAGTTTGAATCTTCTGCTTATGTTTTTGTTAAACTTTATTTTTGGGTGTGGATTATTTTCAGCAGGAATTGGCTGTCTTTATTTTATCCCTCCCTCTCTAGTGACTCTTGTGTGGAAAGATCCACATCTTGGGTAGTCATTATCCCATACGTCACTAGCTCATGGACTCTTGCTAATTACATGAAAGAAAACATAATTTATGTAAGAACTTACCTGATAAATTCATTTCTTTCATATTAGCAAGAGTCCATGAGGCCCGCCCTTTTTTTGTGGTGGTTATGATTTTTGTATAAAGCACAATTATTCCAATTCCTTATTTTATATGCTTTCACACTTTTATCACCCCACTTCTTGGCTATTCGTTAAACTGAATTGTGGGTGTGGTGAGGGGTGTATTTATAGGCATTTTGAGGTTTGGGAAACTTTGCCCCTCCTGGTAGGAATGTATATCCCATACGTCACTAGCTCATGGACTCTTGCTAATGTGAAAGAAATGAATTTATCAGGTAAGTTCTTACATAAATTATGTTTTTGCCTACAGAAAGTTTTACAGAGGCGAGTTTTTCTTTTTAGCGTGCACGCTACAACAGAGACTTAATCCATACTGCATTGTGTTTGCTGCCGTCTCCCTCTGAGTTTCTATCTCATCTGAGCCACTGAAGTGTTTCTCATACACCGGACTTCAATCTCTCTTCCACTGCAACACAGCGCAACTCTTCTACAAACAACCTCCCACGGACTAAGTGCAAGGACATCTCAGAACTAATTCTGCTTCTATTACACACCATCCGGTGACTGGGGGTAAGCGCTGTAGTTACTTTAAGCTGTGCTGTACAAATAAACATTGAACTTTGCTTTTCCCTGCTACTCTACTGACCGCAAGACTATCAGCACATGTGTATACCGTTCTGTGACAAACTAACTAATAGTGTCTAAAACTGAGAGTTACACTTCACACTGAACTGTTATATCTTACTCCAGCACTAATAGCAACACTACCTGCTTTCTGGAACTCTGCTTTTCTTTATCAAGATTTATCGTACTGGGAGCTAGCTGAACTCTAAAGATTGTTACTAAGAAATTGATTTATTTTTTATATTTCTTCTGATGCAGACTTTGTTTATGTCTATACTAATGCTGTGACGTTCAACAGCATATATGTTTTACATCATTCGTTGCCAGACAAGTTTCTGATCTGCAATTCAATTACTTGAGAATAACAACTTCACTGAAAGCAGCTTGGTCTATGCTGTTCAATAGTCCATTTGCCAAAAGTGATACAAATCATTTATTTTGCATACTCTGCAGTTGTGATCCATCCTCACTCTCTACTAAATCGTTACATATTCACTATTCGGAACTTTGGTTTCCTTCTCTGCTGGTTTCAAATATCATCATGTAATGGTACTTATGTGTGTGCTCTGTGTACCATGCCAGTGCTGTGCTGCTCACCTTATGCTAAGGATAGACATGTAACTCAATAGAACAGGGGAGGGCTGTACATTTCTTTCATGTAATTAGCAAGAGTCCATGAGCTAGTGACGTATGGGATATACATTCCTACCAGGAGGGGCAAAGTTTCCCAAACCTCAAAATGCCTATAAATACACCCCTCACCACACCCACAATTCAGTTTTACAAACTTTGCCTCCGATGGAGGTGGTGAAGTAAGTTTGTGCTAGATTCTACGTTGATATGCGCTCCGCAGCAAGTTGGAGCCCGGTTTTCCTCTCAGCGTGCAGTGAATGTCAGAGGGATGTGAGGAGAGTATTGCCTATTTGAATGCAGTGATCTCCTTCTAAGGGGTCTATTTCATAGGTTCTCTGTTATCGGTCGTAGAGATTCATCTCTTACCTCCCTTTTCAGATCGACGATATACTCTTATATATACCATTACCTCTGCTGATTCTCGTTTCAGTACTGGTTTGGCTATCTACTATATGTAGATGAGTGTCCTGGGGTAAGTAAGTCTTATTTTCTGTGACACTCCTAGCTATGGTTGGGCACTTTGTTTATAAAGTTCTAAATATATGTATTCAAACTTTTATTTGCCTTGACTCAGAATGTTCAACTTTCCTTATTTTCAGACAGTCAGTTTCATATTTGGGATAATGCATTTTAACATTTTTCTTACCTTAAAATTTGACTTTTTCCCTGTGGGCTGTTAGGCTCGCGGGGGCTGAAAATGCTTCGTTTTTTTGCGTCATTCTTGGCGCGGACTTTTTTGGCGCAAAAATTCTATTTCCGTTTCCGGCGTCATACGTGTCGCCGGAAGTTGCGTCATTTTTTGACGTTATTTTGCGCCAAAAATGTCGGCGTTCCGGATGTGGCGTCATTTTTGGCGCCAAAAAGCATTTAGGCGCCAAATAATGTGGGCGTCTTATTTGGCGCGAAAAAATATGGGCGTCACTTTTGTCTCCACATTATTTAAGTCTCATTTTTTATTGCTTCTGGTTGCTAGAAGCTTGTTCTTTGGCATTTTTTCCCATTCCTGAAACTGTCATTTAAGGAATTTGATCAATTTTGCTTTATATATATGTTGTTTTTTCTCTTACATATTGCAAGATGTCTCACGTTGCATCTGAGTCAGAAGATACTACAGGAAAATCGCTGTCAAGTGCTGAATCTACCAAAGCTAAGTGTATCTGCTGTAAACTTTTGGTAGCTATTCCTCCAGCTGTTGTTTGTATTGATTGTCATGACAAACTTGTTAAAGCAGATAATATTTCCTTTAGTAAAGTACCATTGCCTGTTGCAGTTCCTTCAACATCTAAGGTGCAGAATGTTCCTGATAATATAAGAGATTTTGTTTCTGAATCCATAAAGAAGGCTATGTCTGTTATTTCTCCTTCTAGTAAACGTAAAAAATCTTTTAAAACTTCTCTCCCTACAGATGAATTTTTAACTGAACATCATCATTCTGATTCTGATGATTCCTCTGGTTCAGAGGATTCTGTCTCAGAGGTTGATGCTGATAAATCTTCATATTTATTTAAAATGGAATTTATTCGTTCTTTACTTAAAGAAGTCCTAATTGCTTTAGAAATAGAGGATTCTGGTCCTCTTGATACTAAATCTAAACGTTTAAATAAGGTTTTTAAATCTCCTGTAGTTATTCCAGAGGTTTTTCCTGTCCCTGATGCTATTTCTGCAGTAATTTCCAGAGAATGGGATAAATTTGGGTAATTCATTTACTCCTTCTAAACGTTTTAAGCAATTATATCCTGTGCCGTCTGACAGATTAGAATTTTGGGACAAGATCCCTAAAGTTGATGGGGCTATTTCTACCCTTGCTAAACGTACTACTATTCCTACGTCAGATGGTACTTCGTTTAAGGATCCTCTAGATAGGAAAATTGAGTCCTTTCTAAGAAAAGCTTATCTGTGTTCAGGTAATCTTCTTAGACCTGCTATATCTTTGGCTGATGTTGCTGCAGCTTCAACTTTTTGGTTGGAAACTTTAGCGCAACAAGTAACACATCGTGATTCTCATGATATTATTATTCTTCTTCAACATGCTAATAATTTTATCTGTGATGCCATTTTTGATATTATCAGAGTTGATGTCAGGTTTATGTCTCTAGCTATTTTAGCTAGAAGAGCTTTATGGCTTAAAACTTGGAATGCTGATATGGCTTCTAAATCAACTTTACTTTCCATTTCTTTCCAGGGTAACAAATTATTTGGTTCTCAGTTGGATTCCATTATTTCAACTGTTACTGGTGGGAAAGGAACTTTTTTACCACAGGATAAAAAATCTAAAGGTAAAAACAGGGCTAATAATCGTTTTCGTTCCTTTCGTTTCAACAAAGAACAAAAGCCTGATCCTTCATCCTCAGGAGCAGTTTCAGTTTGGAGACCATCTCCAGTTTGGAATAAATCCAAGCCAGCTAGAAAGGCAAAGCCTGCTTCTAAGTCCACATGAAGGTGCGGCCCTCATTCCAGCTCAGCTGGTAGGGGGCAGGTTACGTTTTTTCAAGGAAATTTGGATCAATTCTGTTCACAATCTTTGGATTCAGAGCATTGTTTCAGAAGGGTACAGAATTGGTTTCAAGTTGAGACCTCCTGCAAAGAGATTTTTTCTTTCCCGTGTCCCAGTAAATCCAGTAAAAGCTCAAGCATTTCTGAAATGTGTTTCAGATCTAGAGTTGACTGGAGTAATTATGCCAGTTCCAGTTCTGGAACAGGGGATGGGGTTTTATTCAAATCTCTTCATTGTACCAAAGAAGGAGAATTCTTTCAGACCAGTTCTGGATCTAAAAATATTGAATCGTTATGTAAGGATACCAACGTTCAAGATGGTAACTGTAAGGACTATCTTACCTTTTGTTCAGCAAGGGAATTATATGTCCACAATAGATTTACAGGATGCATATCTGCATATTCCGATTCATCCAGATCATTATCAGTTCCTGAGATTCTCGTTTCTGGACAAGCATTACCAGTTTGTGGCTCTGCCGTTTGGCCTAGCTACAGCTCCAAGAATTTTTACAAAGGTTCTCGGTGCCCTGCTGTCTGTAATCAGAGAACAGGGTATTGTGGTATTTCCTTATTTGGACGATATTTTGGTACTTGCTCAGTCTTTACATTTAGCAGAATCTCATACGAATCGACTTGTGTTGTTTCTTCAAGATCATGGTTGGAGGATCAATTTACCAAAAAGTTCTTTGATTCCTCAGACAAGGGTAACCTTTCTGGGTTTCCAGATGGATTCAGTGTCCATGACTCTGTCTTTAACAGACAAGAGACGTCTAAAGTTGATTACAGCTTGTCGAAACCTTCAGTCACAATCATTCCCTTCGGTAGCCTTATGCATGGAAATTCTAGGTCTTATGACTGCTGCATCGGACGCGATCCCCTTTGCTCGTTTTCACATGCAACCTCTTCAGCTCTGTATGCTGAAGCAATGGTGCAAGGATTACACGAAGATATCTCAATTAATATCTTTAAAACCGATTGTTCGACACTCTCTAACATGGTGGACAGATCACCATCGTTTAATTCAGGGGGCTTCTTTTGTGCTTCCGACCTGGACTGTAATTTCAACAGATGCAAGTCTCACAGGTTGGGGAGCTGTGTGGGGATCTCTGACGGCACAAGGAGTTTGGGAATCTCAGGAGGTGAGATTACCGATCAATATTTTGGAACTCCGTGCAATTTTCAGAGCTCTTCAGTTTTGGCCTCTTCTGAAGAGAGAATCGTTCATTTGTTTTCAGACAGACAATGTCACAACTGTGGCATACATCAATCATCAAGGAGGGACTCACAGTCCTCTGGCTATGAAAGAAGTATCTCGAATTTTGGTTTGGGCGGAATCCAGCTCCTGTCTAATCTCTGCGGTTCATATCCCAGGTGTAGACAATTGGGAAGCGGATTATCTCAGTCGCCAAACGTTGCATCCGGGCGAATGGTCTCTTCACCCAGAGGTATTTCTTCAGATTGTTCAAATGTGGGAACTTCCAGAAATAGATCTGATGGCGTCCCATCTAAACAAGAAACTTCCCAGGTATCTGTCCAGATCCCGGGATCCTCAGGCGGAGGCAGTGGATGCATTATCACTTCCTTGGAAGTATCATCCTGCCTATATCTTTCCGCCTCTAGTTCTTCTTCCAAGAGTAATCTCCAAGATTCTGAAGGAATGCTCGTTTGTTCTGCTGGTAGCTCCGGCATGGCCTCACAGGTTTTGGTATGCGGATCTTGTCCGGATGGCCTCTTGCCAACCGTGGACTCTTCCGTTAAGACCAGACCTTCTGTCACAAGGTCCTTTTTTCCATCAGGATCTGAAATCCTTAAATTTAAAGGTATGGAGATTGAACGCTTGATTCTTGGTCAAAGAGGTTTCTCTGACTCTGTGATTAATACTATGTTACAGGCTCGTAAATCTGTATCTAGAGAGATATATTATAGAGTCTGGAAGACTTATATTTCTTGGTGTCTTTCTCATCATTTTTCCTGGCATTCTTTTAGAATACCGAGAATTTTACAGTTCCTTCAGGATGGTTTAGATAAGGGTTTGTCCGCAAGTTCTTTGAAAGGACAAATCTCTGCTCTTTCTGTTCTTTTTCACAGAAAGATTGCTATTCTTCCTGATATTCATTGTTTTGTACAAGCTTTGGTTCGTATAAAACCTGTCATTAAGTCAATTTCTCCTCCTTGGAGTTTGAATTTGGTTCTGGGAGCTCTTCAAGCTCCTCCGTTTGAACCTATGCATTCATTGGACATTAAATTACTTTCTTGGAAAGTTTTGTTCCTTTTGGCCATCTCTTCTGCTAGAAGAGTTTCTGAATTATCTGCTCTTTCTTGTGAGTCTCCTTTTCTGATTTTTCATCAGGATAAGGCGGTGTTGCGAACTTCTTTTGAATTTTTACCTAAAGTTGTGAATTCCAACAACATTAGTAGAGAAATTGTGGTTCCTTCATTATGTCCTAATCCTAAGAATTCTAAGGAGAAATCGTTGCATTCTTTGGATGTTGTTAGAGCTTTGAAATATTATGTTGAAGCTACGAAATCTTTTCGTAAGACTTCTAGTCTATTTGTTATCTTTTCCGGTTCTAGAAAAGGCCAGAAAGCTTCTGCCATTTCTTTGGCATCTTGGTTGAAATCTTTAATTCATCTTGCCTATGTTGAGTCGGGTAAAACTCCGCCTCAGAGAATTACAGCTCATTCTACTAGGTCAGTTTCTACTTCCTGGGCGTTTAGGAATGAAGCTTCGGTTGACCAGATCTGCAAAGCAGCGACTTGGTCCTCTTTGCATACTTTTACTAAATTCTACCATTTTTATGTATTTTCTTCTTCTGAAGCAGTTTTTGGTAGAAAAGTACTTCAGGCAGCGGTTTCAGTTTGAATCTTCTGCTTATGTTTTTCGTTAAACTTTATTTTGGGTGTGGATTATTTTCAGCAGGAATTGGCTGTCTTTATTTTATCCCTCCCTCTCTAGTGACTCTTGTGTGGAAAGATCCACTTCTTGGGTAGTCATTATCCCATACGTCACTAGCTCATGGACTCTTGCTAATTACATGAAAGAAAACATAATTTATGTAAGAACTTACCTGATAAATTCATTTCTTTCATATTAGCAAGAGTCCATGAGGCCCGCCCTTTTTTTTTTGTGGTGGTTATGATTTTGTATAAAGCACAATTATTCCAATTCCTTATTTTATATGCTTTCGCACTTTTTTATCACGCCACTTCTTGGCTATTCATTAAACTGAATTGTGGGTGTGGTGAGGGGTGTATTTATAGGCATTTTGAGGTTTGGGAAACTTTGCCCCTCCTGGTAGGAATGTATATCCCATACGTCACTAGCTCATGGACTCTTGCTAATATGAAAGAAATGAATTTATCAGGTAAGTTCTTACATAAATTATGTTTTTTAGCCATTTTGGTCCTCTTTGGGCCGAAATTGGAATTGCACATTTTCGGCGGCCCAAATTTTGGTGCATCGCTAGTATTATTCTTTATTTAGTTCTGTGTAACAGAATCAGATTTAACCGTTTTTGTTTTGTTACCAATTATCAAAATAAGGTATAGTCCTAGAAAACTATTATTATATGCAAAACAGTAAGTCAAGTAATGAACTCAAACAGCAGCTCTAGGCTGGCATCAAATTTAAAATATGCTACACAATAATTTTGCCGAAAATAAAAGGCAAAAAACCCGAAAACCGAAATAACAAAAAATGCTATTTTCGGCCGAAACTTTCTGCGGCCGAAATTTCGGTGCATCCCTAAAATTTATAATGCAACATTGCTGCTGTAAGTAATAGTTGATATTATGTAGGACCGTGTGGCTTTTTGGAAATTTATAATTTCCTATTGAGATTCAATTTATTTATTCATTATATATTTCTTTGTATTCTTATGTATACTTTTATGCGATTAAGGATATATATATTCAATCCTTGCAAAAGAATCTTTTTAACATAATAAAACAAATAAATAAATAGATATCCCTTTTCATAAATTACAGTTTTTAACTTAGCATATTTATCCCAAATTTCTGGAAGAGTAAATGCAATATGCATACATGTGCATTCTTAAGATGCACATGCATGTATATAAACATTTTTCAAACACAGAGGTACATATGCCAATGGGTGGTGATTAACCAAATCATCCACCATTGGTTAATGCCAGAAATTGATAAGGTCAAATTCACTGTTGAGACCTAATGGTCTTCTGGTCTTTAGTTTTAAAATCCAGAAGACCTCTTCTCTGGCCAACAAAAGGTCTCTATTTCCTCCCCTTAGGGGTCGTGGGACATATTTTATGATTGTCCAGTTCAATGTGACTGGACTTTTGTTATGAAACCACAAAAAGTGTGTAATCAAAGGAGGAGTAGTAAGGGTGCCTAATTTTATGTTATTTACATGCTCACGCACTCTAGCTCTGACCTCTTTTGAGGTCATACCTACATATTGCAAATTGCAAACTGAGCATGTTAAAAGGTAAATAACATAAGTGGCCCTGCAGTTGAAACATCTCTCATGTTCAAAAGATTCACCTGTTACTGTGCTCCTGAAACCATTTCCTACAGCAAGATGGTTACACGCTATACAGTCTGTGTAATGGCATCTGTAGACTCCTTTGGTAGCTAACCAGGAGCTGGATGTGTCACCAGTTTTGGTTTTGAGCATTGTCGGTGCTACCCTATTACCTATAGTAATTCCTCTCCTGAAAGCAAAGCGACAGCCTTTCCTGGACAAACCAGCTAAGCCCTCATCTGCGGAGAGCAAGGGAAAGTGCTTACTTCTTTCTTGATCCCTAATAGCATTTTCTTGGGATAGCCTCTAGAAATTAATCTATTGGTTAGTTCATCGGCCTGTGTTTCAAACGTATGTTTATCTGAGCAATTCCTAAGAGTTCTGACATATTGGCCTTTGGCAATGGCCTTAAAAACTCTGTTGGGATGATTGCTCTTGGCATGTAAGTTTGTGTTTTTTGCTGTGGGTTTGCGAAACACTCGTAGATATGAAACCTTTAGTTTCTGAGATATTGCCTCTTAGATTTACATCCAAATAATTAATTGTATTAGTTAGTTTGAAAAGTAAAACTGAGGCCTATGTTGTTATTGTTCAGACTTTGAATGAATCTGGGGATCAGATTTGTTTCTCCTTGCCAAATTACAATGAGGTCGTCTATGAACCTCTTGTAAAATGTGATGTGTTGTTTGTATTCATTTCTATCTCCATAGATGTGGGACTGCTCCCACCACCCCATATAGAGGTTGGCGTAAGAGGGGGCAAATTTGGCCCCCATGGCAGTCCCACATCTCTGGAGATAGAAATTGTTGTCAAAACAAAAATAGTTGTGTTAGCAAGAAATTTGTTACCCGCAAAATAAAACTGCACTGTTCATCCTCAAATTGTCCTGAATTTGTTAGGAAATGTCTAATGGCCTTTAGACCTTCTTTGTGCAGTATTGACGAATAGAATTTAAGAATGAAGCTTCAGTTGATGAGAATTGCAAAGCGGCGACTTGGTCCTCTTTGCATACATTTACTAAATTCTACCGTTTTGATGTATTTGCTTCTTCGGAAGCAGTTTTTGGTAGAAAAGTTCTTCAGGCAGCTGTTTCAGTTTGATTCTTCTGCTTTTTTATTTAAGTTTTTTTCTTTCAAAAATGAAAATAAACTTATTTTTTTTGGGTTGTGGATTAATTTTTTCAGCAAAATATGGCTGTTTTTATTTTTTATTCCCTCCCTCTCTAGTGACTCTTGAGTGGAAGACTCCACATCTTGGGTATTGATATCCCATATGTCACTAGCTCATGGACTCTTGCCAATTACATGAAAGAAAACATAATTTCTCTTGTAAGGTGTATCCAGTCCACAGGTTCATCCATTACTTGTGGAATATTCTCCTTCCCAACAGGAAGCTGCAAGAGGACACCCACAGCGGAGCTGTCTATATAGCTCCTCCCCTAACCCCCACCTCCAGTAATTCTCTTGCAACTCTCGACAAGATAGGAAGTCTCAAGAGATATGTGGTGACTTAGTGTAGTTTTACCTTCAATCAAGAGTTTGTTATTTTTAAACGGTACCGGCGTTGTACTGTTTTACACTCAGGCAGAAATTAGAAGAAGAATTCTGCCTGGAGGTTGATGATCTTAGCGGTTTGTAACTAAGGTCCATTGCTGTTCTCACACATAACTTTAGAGTATGGGAAAACTTCAGTTGGGGGAACGGTCTGCAGATTACCTGCTTTGAGGTATGTTCAGTATTTTTATTTCTAGAGAGATGAATAAGTTCTAGAAAATGCTGACAGAGCCTTGTGTATTTGAGGTAAGCTAGATGCAGTGATTTAATAACGACTGGGATCATGCTTACAAAACAGGGTAATACTCATGTTAATACTCATATTAGTGACAAAACGTTTACATGTTTCCATAAATAGAACATTTTTTTCTCTGAGGGAGATAAGTCTTTATTTGGGGCCTAGTTTCCACATGGCTAGTCAGATACTCCTAGGAGTATTTTCTTAAGGCCCCTCTGACATCCAGTACATGGTGGGAGGTGCCTATTTTCGTGCTCTAGATGCGCAGTTTCCTTCAGACTGAGACATCCAGCTTCCTTAGAGGAGTCCTCTGGCATCTGAGGACCATCATAAAGGGTTTTTTTCTGCGCTAAATCGTATTTGAGGGCAGGTAGGAGCCTCAGCAGAGCTGTGGCAAGGTGCTCAACTCTCTTTTACCGGTGGTTGATGTTTTTTAAATCCGGTTTGGAGGCTAAGGGGTTAATCATCCATTTGCAAGTGGGTGCAATGTTGCTTTAGTCCCTTACACATACTGTAAAAATTTCGAAGTCTTTACTTTATTTTTACACTGTTTTGCAGTTTAAGTGCTAGTTTTTTTTTCTCTTAAAGGCACAGTAACGTTTTTGTTTAATTGCTGTTTCACCTTTATTAAAGTGTTTTCCAAGCTTGCTTGTCTCATTACTAGTCTGTTAAACATGTCTGACATAGAGGAAACTCCTTGTTCAATATGTTTGGAGGCCATTGTGGAACCCCCTCTTAGAATGTGTACCAAATGTACTGAAATTTCTATAAACTATAAAGACCATATTATGGCGCTTAAAGATTAATCTCCAGGGGATTCTCTGACTGAAAAAAGGGAGATTATGCCATCTAGCTCTCTCCATGTGTCAGAACCTATAACTCCCGCTCAAGTGACGCCAAGTACAACTAGCGCGTCTAATTCTTTTACCTTACAGGACATGGCGGCAGTTATGAATGCTACCCTCTCAGAGGTATTGTCCAAACTGCCAGGGTTACAAGGAAAGTGAGACAGCTCTGGGGCTAGAACAAATACAGAGCTTTCTGACGCTTTAATACCTGTGTCCGATATACCCTCAAAATACTCAGAAGCCGAGGCAGGAGAGCTTCTATCTGTGGGTGAAATTTCAGATTCAGGGAAGGCATTGCTTCAGTCTGATTCTGAAATGACAGTGTTTAAATTTAAGCTGGAACACCTCCGCTTATTGCTTAGGGAGGTTTTAGCGACTCTGGATGACTGTGAACCCGTGGTAGTTCCAGAGAAATTGTGTAAGATGGTCAAATACTTTGCAGTGCCTGTTTACACTGATGTTTTTCCAGTCCCTATGAGGTTTTCGGAAATTATTACTAAGGAATGGGATAGACCAGGTGTGCCGTTCTCTCCCCCTCCTGCTTTTAAAAAGATGTTTCCCATAGATGCCGCCATACGGGACTCATGGCAGACGGTCCCTAAGGTGGAGGGAGCAGTATCTACCCTAGCTAAGCGTACAACTATCCCCATCGAGGACAGTTGTGCTTTCCTAGATCCTATGGATAAAATTTTGGAGGGTCTCCTTAAGAAAAATTTTATACATCAAGGTTTTATTCTCCAGTCTCTTGCATGCATTGCCCCAGTTACTGCTGCAGCGGCTTTCTGGTTCGAGTCTCTGGAGGAGGCTCTACAGGTGGAGACCCCATTAGATGATATTTTAGACAGGATTAAAGCTCTTAAGTTAGCTAATTCCTTTATCTCTGACACCGTTTTTCATTTAACCAAGCTAATGGCTAAGAATTCAGGTTTTGCCATTCTGGCGCGTAGGGTGCTATGGCTTAAGTGCTGGTCAGCAGACGTTACTTCAAAGTCTAAGCTTCTTAACATCCCCTTCAAGGGATAGACCTTTTTCGGGCCTGGTCTGAAGGAGATCATTTCTGACATTACTGGAGGAAAAGGTCACGCCCTTCCTCAGGATGGGTCTAATAAGTTAAGGACCAAACAGAATAATTTTCGTTCCTTTCGAAACTTCAAGAGTGGCGCAGCTTCAGCTTCCTCTAATGCAAAACAAGAGGGAAATTTTGCCCAGTCCAAACCAGTCTGGAAACCTAACCAGGCTTGGAACAAGGGGTAGCAGGCCAAAAAACCTGCTGCTGCCTCTAAGACAGCATGGAGTAGCCCCCGATCCGGGACCAGATCTAATAGGGGGCAGACTTTCTCTCTTCGCTCAGGCTTGGGCAAGAGACGTCCAGGATCCCTGGGCACTAGAGATTGTTTCCCAGGGATATCTTCTGGAATTCAAGGGTTCATCTCCAAAGGAGAGATTTCACCTCTCACTACTATCTGCAAACCAGATAAAGAGAGAGGCATTCTTACGTTGCGTTCAATACCTTCTGGTTATGGGAGTGATCCACCCAGTTCCAAGGGAGGAACAGGGGCAGGGTTTCTATTCAAACCTGTTTATAGTTCCCAAAAAAGAGGGAACGTTCAGACCAATCTTAGATCTCAAGATCCTAAACAAATTTCTCAGGGTCCCATCCTTCAAGATGGAGACTATCCGAACCATCCTCCCTATGATCCAGGAGGGTCAATATATGACTACCGTGGACTTAAAGGATGCTTATCTCCACATTCCGATTCACAGAGATCATCATCAGTTCCTCAGGTTCGCCTTCCTAGACAGGCATTACCAGTTTGTGGCTCTTCCCTTCAGGTTCTAAGGCCGCGGGGCATAGCGGTGGCTCCTTACCTAGACGACATCCTGATCCAGGCGTCGATTTTTCAAATCGCCAAGTCCCATACGGACATTGTTCTGGCCTTTCTGAGGTCTCACGGTTGGAAGGTGAACAGAGAAAAGAGTTCACTCTCCCCTCTCACAAGAGTTTCCTTCCTAGGAACTCTGATAGATTCAGTAGAAATTAAAAAAAATTTCTGACAAGGTCAGGATATCAAAGCTTCTAACTTCTTGCCGGGCTCTTCATTCCACTTCTCGGCCATCAGTGGCTCAGTGTATGGAAATGATCGGCCTGATGGTAGCGGCAATGGACATAGTTCAGTTTGCCCGCCTACATCTCAGACCACTGCAACTTTGCATGCTCAATCAGTGGGATGGGGACTACACAGATTTGTCTCCTCTGTTAAATCTGGATCAAGAGACCAGGGATTCTCTTCTCTGGTGGTTATCTCGGGTCCATCTGTCCAGGGCAATGAGTTTCCGCAGGCCAGAGTGGACTATAGTGACGACAGATGCCAGCCTTCTGGGCTGGGGCGCAGTCTGGAATTCCCTGAAGGCTCAGGGTTCGTGGACTCAGGAGGAGGCCATCCTTCCGATAAACATTCTGGAGCTAAGAGTGATATTCAATGCTCTTCAGGCTTGGCCTCAACTGGCTGTGGTCAGATTCATCCGATTTCAGTCGGACAATATCACGACTGTAGCCTATATAAACCATCAGGGGGGAACAAGAAGTCCCTTGGCAATGATGGAGGTTTCCAAGATAATTCTTTGGGCAGAGGTTCACTCTTGCCATCTCTCAGCTATCCATATCCCAGGAGTAGAGAACTGGGAGTCGGACTTTCTATGTCGGCAGACTTTTCATCCGGGGGAGTGGGAGCATCATCCGGAGGTATTTGCCCAGCTGATTCAACTATGGGGCAAACCAGAACTGGATCTGATGGCGTCTCGTCAGAACGCCAAGCTTCCTCGTTACGGTTCCAGGTCAAGGGATCCCCAGGCAATGCTGATAGATGCTCTAGCAGTGCCCTGGTCCTTCAGCCTGGCTTATGTGTTTCCACCATTTCCTCTCCTCCCTCGTCTGATTGCCAAGATCAAGCAGGAGAGAGCTTCAGTGATTTTGATAGCACCTGCGTGGCCACGCAGGACTTGGTATGCAGATCTGGTGGACATGTCATCCTTTCCACCATGGACTCTGCCGCTGAGGCAGGACCTTCTACTCCAAGGTCCATTCAAACATCAAAATCTAATTTCTCTGTGTCTGACTGCTTGGAGATTGAACGTGGTTTCTCTGAGTCGGTCATTGATACCTTGATTCAGGCTCGAAAGCCTGTCACCAGGAAAATCTATCATAAGATATGGTGTAAATATCTTCATTGGTGTGAATCCAAGGGTTACTCGTGGAGTAAGATCAGGATTCCTAGGATATTATCTTTTCTCCAAGAAGGATTGGAAAAGGGATTATAGGCTAGTTCCTTAAAGGGACAGATTTCTGCTCTGTCTATTCTTTTGCATAAGCGTCTGGCTGATGTTCCAGACGTTCAGGCATTTTGTCAGGCTTTGGTTAGAATCAGGCCTGTGTTTAAACTTGTTGCTCCGCCATGGAGTTTAAATTTAGTTCTTAAAGTTCTGCAAGGGGTTCCGTTTGAACCTCTGCATTCCATAGATATCTAGCTTTTATCTTGGAAAGTTCTGTTCCTAGTAGCTATCTCTTCGGCTCGAAGAGTTTCAGAGTTATCTGCCTTACAGTGTGATTCCCCTTATCTGATCTTCCATGCAGATAAGGTGGTGTTGCGTACCAAACCTGGGTTTCTTCCTAAGGTGGTATCTAATAAGAATATCAATCAAGAAATTGTTGTTTCGTCTCTGTGTCCTAATCCTTCTTCAAAGAAGGAACGTCTGTTACACAATCTTGATGTGGTTCATGCTTTAAAGTTTTATTTGCAAGCTACTAAGGATTTTC
Organism: Bombina bombina; assembly: GCF_027579735.1. NCBI lineage: Eukaryota > Metazoa > Chordata > Amphibia > Anura > Bombinatoridae > Bombina > Bombina bombina. The sequence goes on along the minus strand of NC_069503.1, from coordinate 369,908,169 downwards.
GTCAAACATCTGCATTGTTTGTTGTCTATTCTGGAAAGAGGAGAGGCCAAAAGGCTTCGGCAACTTCTTTCTTTTTGGCTGAGAAGCATAATCCGTTTAGCTTATGAGACTGCTGGCCAGCAGCCTCCTGAAAGAATTACAGCTCATTCTACTAGAGCGGTAGCTTCCACATGGGCTTTTAAACATGAGGCATCTGTTGAACAGATTTGTAAGGCGGCGACTTGGTCTTTGCTTCATACTTTTTCTAAATTCTACAAATTTGATAGTTTTGCTTCCTTGGAGGCTATTTTTGGGAGAAAGGTCTTACATGCAGTGGTGTCTTCCGGTTAAGTTCCTGCCGTGTCCTAAAGCTTTGGTATTGGTATCCCACAAGTAATGGATGAACACCTTACAAGAGAAAACAAAATTTATGCTTACCTGATAAATTTCTTTCTCTTGTGGTGTATCCAGTCCACGGCCCGCCCTGTCACTTTAAGGCAGGTGTTTTTATTTTTAAAACTACAGTCACCACTGCACCCTATAGTTTCTCCTTTTTCTTACTTGTCTTCGGTCGAATGACTGGAGGTGGGGGTTAGGGGAGGAGCTATATAGACAGCTCTGCTGTGGGTGTCCTCTTGCAACTTCCTGTTGGGAAGGAGAATATCCCACAAGTAATGGATGAACCCGTGGACTGGATACACCACAAGAGAGAGAAATTTATCAAGTAAGCATAAATTTTGTTTTATGTAAGAACTTAACTGATAAATTCATTTCTTTCATATTGGCAAGAGTCCATGAGGCCCACCCTTTTTATGGTGGTTATGATTTTTTGTATAAAGCACAATTATTTTCAAATTTCCTTTGTTGATGCTTTCTACTCCTTTCTTTATCACCCCACTGCTTGGCTATTCGTTAAACTGAATTGTGGGTGTGGTGAGGGGTGTATTTATAGGCATTTTGAGGTTTCAGAAACTTTGCCCCTCCTGGCAGGATTGTATATCCCATATGTCACTAGCTCATGGACTCTTGCCAATATGAAAGAAATTAATTTATCAGGTAAGTTCTTACATAAATTATGTTTTTTCTTTATATATTCCTTTTTTCACTCTCCTTTTTTAGACCCTTTTTTTACATTTTTATACTCTTCTTCTCTTTAGTCCTATATTGTTGATTCTAAAATGTTTTGAATATATAACTTGTTCTTATATGGGTTTAAATTATTTTAGGATGGTGAACTCTGTGGGTACCCAGGACACTGCTTATACTGGATGAGAGATATCTGGGAAAATCATAATCACCCGGACTATCTGATATTGCACTTTGTGATAAGTGCTTAAAATATGTGAGTATATTTCCTAAGGGGCTAATCAGTGAGTTTTGGGGCACCTTACTCCGGAGATAATACGCCATTGGAGCGCATTTACCATAAGGTTTGGCAGATTTATCTTCATTGGTTTGAGGAACGTGGTATTCCATTATACAAGGTGAAGGTCCTATCGGTTTTGCTACATAGGAGATTAGCAGATCTCCTGGATGTTCAGTCCTTTGTTAAGGCCCTGGTCAGAATCAGGCCAGTTTTCAGACCTGTTGCTCCTCCTTGGATCCTCAACCTTGTTCTTCGTGTTTGGCAACAAGCTCCGTTTGAGCCCATGCCTACTGTTGATCTCAAACCTTTGTCCTGGAAGGTTCTGTTTTTGTTGGCTATTGCTTCAGCTCGCAGAGTCTCTGAGATTTCTGCGTTACAATGTGATCCCACCTTACCTTGTGTTCCCTGCTGATAAGGCTATTTTACATACTAAGTTAGGTTTTCCACCTAAGGTGGTCTCAGATTGCAACATCAATCAAGAGATTGTGGTTCCTTCCTTTTTTCTTAAACCTTCCTCCAGCTAAGAAACGTTTACGCCACAATTTGGATGTGGTCCATGCCTTAAAATTCTACCTTCAAGCTACTAAGGATTTCAGACAATCCTCTTACTTTTTCATTCTCTATGCTGGCAAGGGCCAGAAGGCCACCGCAAATTCATTGTCTTTGTGGTTGAGGAGTATCATCCGCTTAGCTTATAAGACAGCGGGACAGCAGCCTCCTGAGAGAATTACGGCTCATTCTACTAGAGCAGTTGCTTCCTCCTGGGCTTTTAAAAACAAAACCTCTATAGATCAGATTTGTAAGGCGGCTACCTGGTCCTCCTTGCATACTTTTTCTAAATTCCATAAATTCGATGTTTTCTTTTCTGCTGAAGCAGCTTTTAGGAGAAAGGGTCTTACAGGCTGTGGTGCCCTCAGTTAAGGGTCTGCCTCCTTTTTTTTTTTTCTTTTTTTTTTTGTACCTCCTGTTTATTCACCAGTGTCCTCTGGAACTTGGGTATTGGTTCCCAACAGTTATAAATGAAGTTATGGACTCTCCCTGCCAGGAAGGTAAGCAATTTATCTGGCAAGCATACATTTTGTTTTTTTATTTTATTTTTTTTTCTCAACCTTGTGCGAGACGGGGACATTCTAAATATTTTTTTATTACTTTAAAATTAGGGAAATAAATGAAGATTTGTTGAACTGTTATGTCTACTTGATTTTTAAAGAGAGGCATTTCACTATTTTATATCATTAAATTAACCCAAAAGTTATCTTGCATGATTCAGATAGACAATTTTACGATTTCAAAACATGTTTTTGAGTACTAAATTGTATTGTTACAAAACTGCTGCCATAAAGTGCTCCAGACAGATGCAAACTGCTGAGCCTTTCTACCTGCTTTTTAACAAAGGACAACTGAACAAAGTACATTGCAATTTTGTTTTAATTGTTGTACATTCTTTCTGAATGTCGTTTCATGTCTTTTTAAATGTAGCATTTTTAAAAAATTTAATGTTAGCAAAATCCATTTTTTGTATTATGTTCTGAATCTAAATGGACTAATTTGTTTAACTGCATTCTCTTAGTAGGTCATAGTCTATTGTTTGGTCATCCCTGTGATAAACATAGAAATCTTGTGTTGTCCCCTTCATTTAGAGTCTTTAACCCAATAATGATTTATTTTACCACTTGGCAACTATAGTTCACAGGGATGGTATTCCTTGTAATAGAAGTGAGTAGGTTTGAGATTAGTTTAGCCGGAAATTATGGCCATAAAGTTGAATAGCTTGTCATTGTCTCATCTGCAACTCATTAAACTCTGGTTAATTGCATCCTTGTTCTGGTTTGCCTAAAGTTTTTGCAGTTTATAAAGTATTTTATATCTTAAAATCTAGTTAATTCCTTTTTTTTTTTTTCTTTTTTTTTTTTTAAAACAAGTCATTCTGATGGTTTATAGACCAGAAAATAGATATAGACCAGAAATAGTTTACTTTTAACACATACTAATTTTTTTTTTTTGCCAAGGCTTTATTTAGTCAGCATATTTGTACAGTTTTACCTGGTCTTGTAGATTTGCTAGCCTTATTAATGCTTATTTGTAGTCCAGCACCCACAATGCAGTCATCCTATATGGAATGATCTAGGAGAGAAGAAAAGAGGTGCCTAATAATAAATAAAGATAAGCAAAATTGATACTCACAAACGGACAGCACCTGAGGGTGCAAATAAAGCAGGCTGGAACCTCACAGTTGCCCAGCTAACTGGATATGAGCAGCCGGATATTCAAAGGTGTATCCCACTTGTAGATTTCAAGGTTTTTCCTATATAAAGGGAGACAGAGCCAACATAGCCCAGCACAGTTTGGTACAAAAATGTGTGTATTGTGGAAATAAACACACTTACATATTCCAAAGCACCTCCAGGTGCAGTATAAGAAGGCTGGGGCTTCTCAGCCGCCCAGCTGACTGATTCCAAGGGTTGAACAGGTGCAATAAAAAACTCCCAAAGAGTTCAGAGATGATAGATACACATCAAAAAAAGCAGCAGCAAGTTTATAGATAAAAAAAATATACTTTAAAAAAAGCCTCTGCAGGGGCTGTTTCCTCAGGCTATATATAGGTATAGCCTGAGGAAACAGCCCCTGCAGAGGCTGAGAAATGCGTTGTTTTTATTAAAGTATATTTCTTTCCTAAGATATGGTGAGTCCACAGAATGATCAATTACTAGTGGGAATATCTCTCCTGACCAGCAGGAGGTGGCAAAGAGCACAGCAAAAATGGTTAAATACCACTCCCCCTTACCCACAATCCCCAGTCATTCTCTTTGCCTTTAGTAGTTGCAAGGTGGTAGTAACGTTAGGTGTCTGTAAGATTCTACAATTAAGATGTTCTGATCTTTGCTAAGGGTTTAGCCGTAGTCCATTTCAGTCTCTTCAGTAGAGCATTGGTGGCTTTTAAGCATTTGGGAACTTGGGGGGGGGGTATAATCCCCTCTGTGCCTCCTAATTGATTTATTGCTGCCCTTGTCAGAAAGCCTTTTTAAGTTTGCACAGTCTTTTCATTTTTCACAGGTCCATAGGTGGAGGGTTCCTCTTAAATTTGTGAGCTGCCTGCTGCAGGGCAGTTACTTTTATGGTAAGTGCTATATTATATAATATTCTTATATTGGCACTTAAATGGTTAATTCAGTTTTTCTGAGGATGGGTTATATTACAGGGCATTGATAAGGTTCTGGCTCATTTTTTTTTTTTATTACTTTGTATGTGATTTTCAGTTTAATGTCTTTTTTACAACATTTTTTTCCCTGGGTTAGGTTATGAGTGTCCGGGTGTGTTGTGATGTTTTGGTCGGCGGAGCCTGTTGAGGGGGTAGTTTTGGCGCCCTTTTTCAAACCAGGAAGTGTTGGTTTGTTTTATTTTAGTGCAGCTCTGGGCTGTGTACAAGTGGCTGTTTCTTTGCTGCAGAGTGGTTTCAGTCCAGAGTGTTCCTATTTTTTCTCCATTTGATCAGCAGGTTCAGGTAGGCAATTCAGCAATCTGGCTGAGGTTTAGAGGTGGCCATGTTTATTTTACTTTACTTTTATAAAGTTTAAGTTTGTTGCTATAAATGTCTGTGTTAACGTTACTTTTTTAAAGGGATAGTAACGTTTTTTTAGGCTTTTTTTATTTTGTATAAATTTATTATTTGAAATTTAATTTTTGTGTTTTGTTGGACTAAGTGGCCCTGTAAAATGTTATTTGTACTCTGTTGGGGGCTAATGTGGAATCTCCTATTTCTTTCTGTTCCTCATGTATTGAGGGAACATTGCATTACAAAGATAAACTTTTTGATTCAGAGTCGTTTTTTTCCAGGGAAGATGATATTCAAGTGCAGCCTTGTTCTCAGGCATCCCTACCCTTGTCTGCCCCGCATGTTATATACCCTGTGCTTCCTCTCATGCTCCAGCTGGAGTTTTATTTGCAGGATATGGCTTCTTATATATCTTCTGCAGTTTCTAAAGCGTTATCTGCTTTCCCTATGTTGCAGGGGAAGCGTAAGAGGAAATTTAAAAATTTGGAGACCCCTGTTTCAGTGGTTGTTTTTTCTAATGTCTCTTCTCAGAAGTCTGAGGAAGAGGGTTCTTTATTGTTTAAGGGTGAGATCTCTGATTCTAAACAGTATATTTCCTTTTTCTGATACTTCTCTTCAAGTTATCAAATTGGCAAAGATTTCTAGCTTTGCTGTTTTAGCTCGCAGAGTTTTATGGTTAAATTCCTGGTCTGCAGATGTTTATTCTAAACTAAGCTTTTGTCTTTTCCTTACAAGGGTAAGACCTTGTTTGGACCAGGTCTGGCTGAGATTATTTTTGATATTACGTGAGGTAAGGGTCATTTTCTTCCTCAGGATAAAAGACACTTCTCAACTAAACCTTCCCCTTCCTCTTCCAAGCAGGAGCATTCTAAGTCTTCCTGGAAGTTTAATCATTCCTGGAATAAGGGGAAGCAATTTATAAAGCCTGTTGCTGACTCAAAGTCAGCATGAAGGGTCTGCCCTTGATCCGGGAGTGGATCTTGTGGGGGGTAGATTTTCTTTTTCGCTCAGGCTTGGGTTCGGGGTGTTCCGTATCCCTGGGTGGTAAACAACGTATCCCAGGGTTACAAGCTAGAGTTCAGGACTTATCCCAGGGGCAGGTTTCTTCTCTCCAGGTTATCTGTAAACCAGATAAAGAGAGAGGCGTTCTTGTGTTGTGTTCAGGATCTTTCTGATATGGGAGTAATAGTTCCTGTTCCTTTTCAGGAGCACGGCCTGGGTTTTTATTCCAATCTGTTCGTAGTTCCCAAAAGAGAGGGAACATTCCGTCCTATTCTAGATTTCAAGAGTGTGAACAAGTTTCTCAGGGTTCAGTCTTTCAAGATGGAGACTGTTCGTTTCATTCTTCCTTTAGTTCAGGAGGGTCAGTTCATGATCACAGTGGATTTAAAGGATGCGTATCTGCATTTTCCTATCCACAAGGATTATCACAAGTTTTTAAGATTTGCATTTCGTGACAAACATTTTCAGTTTGGGGCCTTTCCATTTGGTCTTGCTACGGCTCCCAGGATTTTTTCGAAGGTTCTGGGAGCATTTTTGGTGGTTCTTTGGTTACAGGGTGTTGCAGTGGCACTTATCTGGACAATTTTTTTGGTTCAGGCACCATCTCTTCAACAAGCAAACTCCCTCACGGAGATATTGTTGTCTTTTCTGCACTCCCACGGTTGGAAGGTGAATTTAGGAAAAAGTTCCTTGATTCCAGCTACAGGAGTGGTATTTTTGGGAACAATAATAGATTCCCTAGAAATTAAGTTTTTTCTGACAGAGGTCAGAAAATCAAAGATCTTCAATCCTTGTCTTATTCTTCAGGCCTTTCCCTGGCCATCAGTAGCTCAGTGCATGGAGGTTATTGATCTGATGGTGTCAGTTATAGACATCATTCCGTTTGCTTGGTTCCATCTCAGGCCTCTGCAGTTGTGCATGCTCAGACAATGGAAAGGGGATTATGTGGATCTGTCTCCACGTATTGTTTTTGATCAGGAGATAAGAGCCTCTCTTCTGTGGTGGTTGTCCCAGGATCTTCTCTGGGGACCTGCTTCTGCAGACCTACCTGGGTGATTGTGACCATGGATGCCAGTCTTGGGATGGGGAGCTGGCTGGAGTTCATTAAAGGCTCAAGGTCATTGGAGTCGGTTCTTCCTATAAATATTCTAGAGCTGAGGGCAATCTTCAATGCTCTTCTGGCCTGGCCTGGCCTGGCCTTTTAGCTTCAGTCCAGTTTATCAGATTTCAGTTGGACAACATAACGTCCGTGGCTTACATCAATCATCAGGGGGGACAATTGTCTGTCTGCGATCCACATTCCAGGGGTGGACAATTGGGAAGCCGATTTTCTAAGCCGACAGACTTTTCATCCAGGGGAGTGAGTACTCCATCCAGAGGTATTTTCTAGCTTGATTCTCAAGTGGGGGCTGCCAGAGCTGGATCTCATGGCATCTCGTCAGAATGCCAAGATTCTAAGTTATGGGTCACTGTCTCGAGATCCACAGTCTATACTGTTAGATGCTCTGGCCGTTCCTTGGAACTTCAGTCTAGCTTTTGTTTTTCCTCCGTTCGCTCTCCTTCCACGCGTCATTGCTCAAATCAGACAGGAGAGGGCGTTAGTGATTCTCATTGTCCCGGTGTGGCCTCGCAGAATCTAGTATGCGGATCTGGTGAAGATGTCATCTCTTCCACCTTGTAGTCTTCCATTACGGAAGGGCCTTCTACTTCAGGGGCCCTTCCTTCATCCAAATCTTGTTTCTCTGAAGCTGACTGCTTGGAGATTGAACGCTTGATATTATCTAAGCGTGGTTTTTCGGAATCCGTTATTGAAGCTATGATTCAGGCTCGTAAGCCTGTGTCTAGAAAGATTTATTATAAGATTTGGCATATATATTTGTATTGGTGTGATTCCAGAGGTTTTTCTTGGAATAGAGTTAAAATTCCTAGGATTTTGTCTTTTCTCCAAGAGGGTTTTTAGAAGGGTTTATCTGCTAGTACCTTGAGGGGTCAAATTTATGCTTTATCTATTTTGTTGCATAAACGTCTGGCAGATATGCCAGATGTTAAGTCTTTTTGCCAGGTTCTGCTTAGAGTCAGGCCTAGGTTTAAATTTGCTACTCCTCCGTGGAGTCTCAATTTGGTTCTTAGAGTTCTTCAACATGCTCCTTTTGAACCTATGCATTCTTTAGATATTAAGTGTTTATCCTGGAATGTTTTTTGTTTTTGGTTGCTATTTCTTCTGCTTGAAGAGTTTCAGAGCTTTCAGCTTTGTAGTATGAATCTCTTTTCCTTATTTTTCATTCTGATAATGTAGTTCTGTGTACTGCCTTAGTTTTTCTTCCTAAGGTGGTCTCGGATGGGAATATTAATCACGAGATTGTTGTTCCTTCCTTGTGTCCTGATCCTTCTTCTCATAAGGAACGTTTGTTGTGCAACCTAGATGTGGTGCTTTCTTTAAAGTTTTATTTACAGGCAACTAAGGATTTTCGTCAGTCTTCTTCCTTATTTGTTTATTCTGGGAAGAGTAAGATTCAGAAAGCTACGGCTTCTTTCTTTTTTGTTGAGGAGTATTTTTCGCTTGGCTTATGAGACTGCTGGACTGCAGCCTCCTGAGAGAATCACGGCTCTTTCTACCAGGGCTGTTTCTTCTTCTTGGGCTTTTAATAATGGATCTTCTATAAAACAGATTTGCAGAGCTGCTATTTGGTCATCCTTACACACTTTTTTAATACTTTACAAATTTGATACTTTTGCTTCGGCTGAGGCTTCTTTTGGGAGAAAGGTTCTTCAAGCAGTGGTGCCTTCTGTTTAGGTTACCTGTCTTGTCCCTCCCTTATCATCTGTGTCCTCTAGCTTGGGTATTGATTCCCACTAGTAATTGATGATTCCGTGGACTCACCATATCTTAGGAAAGAAAACATAATTAATGCTTACTTGATAAATTTATTTCCGGATATGCCCAGTCCATGGCCCACCCTTTATTTAAGACAGTTTATTTTTTTTTATAAACATCAGGCACCTCTGCACCTTATATTACTTCCTTTCTCCTTTCCTTTTTGTCGAATGACTGAGGATTATGGGTAAGGAGAGTGGTATTTAACAGTTTTTGCTGTGGTACTCTTTGCCGCCTCCTGCTGGTCAGGAGAGATATTCCCACTAATTGATTCCGTGGACTCACCATATCCGGAAATAAATAAATTTATCAGGTAAGTATAAAGTATGTTTTTTTTTTTAATCTATACACTTGCTGCTGCTTTTTTGATGTGTATCTATCATCTCTGAACTCTTTGGGAGTTTTTTATTGCACCTGTTCAACCCTTGGAATCAGTCAGCTGGATGGTTGAGAAGCCCCAGCCTGCTTATACTGCACCTGGAGGTGCTTTGGAATATGTACGTGTGTTTATTTCCACAATACACACTTTTGTACCACACTTTTGTGGTGGGCTATGTTGGCTCTGTCTCCCTTCATATAGGATAAACTTTGAAATCTAAAAGTCGGGATACACCTTTGAATATCTGGCTACTCGTATCCAGTTAGCTGGGCAACTGTGACGTTCCAGTCTGCTTTATTTTCACCCTCAGGTGCTGTCCGTTTGTGAGTATCCATTTTGCTTACCTTTATTCACTCTGTGTATATAGTATTAGGCCATTGGGCACCTCTGTTTTCTTCTCTCCTAGACCATTTGAATTATCAGGATCCTGACCCTCCTATGATAGTGAGCTGACCATTTCGTTTTAGAGTACTCCTTTGGATTTTGTTTTTATGGACTATTTGTATGTTTATGATTGTTCTCATTACCATTTTTGATTTACCATTATTGTTTTGATGTTGTCTTATGTCATCATATACCCGTTAAGAGCGCCCCTTTGAGGATTGGTGTGTTTAGTACACATAACGTCCGTGGCTTACATCAATCATCATACATCCGTGGCTTACATCAATCATCATTATTACATCAATCATCATTATATGAAATGATAAAAATCTGTACTCTCATACATTGTACTGGTTTATGAGGGAAGCTTTGCTCAACCACTCCAGACTTCTGTTGTGGATAATATTTTGCGTTCTGAGGCATTAGAGGAATTGGTATTCATACAAGTATCAAATAGCTCTTTGTTTTCTTTTATAAAATGATGGTCCACAGTCCTTCATAGCATATGGGATATATTTCCCACCACTAGGAGTAGGTCAAGAATCCATACAAGAGCTTTAAAAACATCCCATCTCTCTCTAGTTTTGTTCTTGGCCTCGTAGGAGATGGTTGAAAATAAAGGTTGTTCCAGCTACTTGCTTATAGATAAAAAAAATTGAGCTCAGACCTATGTGAGACCCAGAGTCCATGGAGAGTATAATTTACAAAGAAGACGGGAAAGACTGCGGCTGAATGATACAGGGACGCAGGAATACCCTGTTATGTGCACAGCATTTCCCTAACAGAACTTCAGCCATAACTACCCCCAAAGCGTTGCGAGGACTCGTCCCTAGCCTCCCCAGTGGGACTCGGGTATTTCCTACTGCAATCCTCTGTGGTACTCGATACCTGCACTTGATGGGTTCTCTACTGGATACTGCTGCAACTGCATTGACATAGATGGCATGCCTTGTAAGCCAGTGGAGGGGTGCTGCATAAGGTAAGTGCCTTAACACAGCACAGGGGCTATTTGTAGGTACACTGACTGAGATACAACATAGAAAGGGGACTTAACCTGCGCCCCTTATGACACAATTTTTTTCTCCATATCATGTCCTTAACAGTTCTTCTAGCATTGGTAGCACTATTAGGAAAGCATCTGATCGTTTTTAACACTCTGGCAGCTTATGAAATAATTTTTTCAGCACTTAACAAAATTATGTGTATAGCCTTTTAAGAGAACTTGCAATAGCTTCATGCATGTCGTCGTTCTGTAGTGCAGGCTCCAGTTAGGCTGGGGAACATATTTTATCAGGGTTTATAAGGTTATAATGCTTGGTACACTTTTTTACTTTTAAACATTCTATAGTATTTTTTTTATTTTTGCAAAGTCACTGGCTTTACTCCTGGTGGTAGTTCTGCTACCTTTTTCTTCCCAGGCTTTTTTCTCAGCTATCTGGAGCCTCTGTGGCTAGATTTCAACTGCAACAGTTGGGTCCTGATCTTTAACAAATGCTGTCCTGATTTTTAGTGCCTTCCAGTCCCAGGAAGGGGTGAGTACCCATACAGGAGCTGGCAGGGGATGCTTTAGGATTTCTTGGGGTTTGTTAAACTTAATACTTTGGGAGATTGTGCAAGTGTCTGAGGGAGTGTTGTTATAGTGTAGAGTGCGATCTACCTTGATTTCTCTGTACTATTTATTATATAAGGTGTCGTATACTGTTATACAAGTACAATATGAAACAAACTGCTTCTGTCCCCACTGATATTTCTTTAGATGAGTCAGTTTAGGATATCCCTCTAGCTTGCATATATTTGTTTGTTTATTTTGTATATCAGTTCAAGTATGCCAGGTCAAACAGATCTTTGAAAATAGAGTACCTCAAATTTCTCTTGTTAAGTGTATCCAGTCCACGGATCATCCATTACTTATGGGATATTAACTCCTCCCCAACAGGAAGTGCAAGAGGATTCACCCAGCAGAGCTGCTATATAGCTCCTCCCCTAACTGCCATTACCAGTCATTCTCTTGCACCCAACGAATAGATAGGATGTGTGAGAGGACTGTGGTGATTATACTTAGTTTCATACCTTCAATCAAAAGTTTGTTATTTTATAATAGCACCGGAGTGTGTTATTCCTTCTCTGGTAGAATTTGAAGAAGAATCTACCTGAGTTTTTCTATGATTTTAGCCGGAGTAGTTAAGATCATATTGCTGTTTCTCGGCCATCTGAGGAGAGGTAAACTTCAGATCAGGGGACAGCGGGCAGATTAATCTGCAAAGAGGTATGTAGCAGCTTATTATTTTCTGACAATGGAATTGATGAGAAAATTCTGCCATACCGATATAATGTAAACTCAGCCTTAAATGCAGTAGCAGCAACTGGTATCAGGCTGTCATGTATGTATATTTTACACTTCAGTATTCTGGGGAATGGCACTTCACTGGAATTATACTGTATGCATAAATCTTTAGCCTAATTTGCAGGGACTAGCAACAGGCTTTTTAATAACACTCAATTTATTAATGTTAAACGTTTTTTGCTGGCATGTAAAATCGTTTAATTTTCTGAGGTACTGGGTGAAAAAATGTTTTGGGCACTATTTTTTTCCACTTGGCAGTCGTTTTATTTAATTTATGACAGTTTACTGATCTCTCTCACTGTTATGTGTGAGGGGGAGGGGCCTTTTTTGGTGCTTTTGCTACGCATCAAAAAATTCAGTCAGAAGTTTATGGTCTTCCCTGCATGATCCGGTTCATCTCTACAGAACTCAGGGGTCTTCAAAACTTGTTTTGAGGGAGGTAATCACTCACAGCAGAGCTGTGAGATTGTAGTTGACTGTGATAAAAAAAAAACGTTTATTTTTGTATTTTTTTTTTTTTTTTTTCTGCTATCAGGGTTAGTTATCCTTTGCTAATGGGAGCAATCCTTTGCTAAAATTGTGTTTTTTACAAAGATTTGATGCTATAACTTTTCAGTTTATTAATTTTCAACTGTCATAACTTTTTCTGTGCTTCTTATAGGCACAGTACGTTTTCATATTATAGTAAATTACTTGAAAAGTATTTCCAAGTTGCTAGTTTATTTGCTAGTGTGTTAAACATGTCTGATTCAGAGGAAGATATCTGTGCTATATGTGCTAAAGCCAAAGTGGAGCCCAATAGAAATGTATGTACTAACTGTATTGATGCTACTTTAAATAAAAGTCAATCTGTACAAATTGAACATATTTCACCAAACAACGAGGGGAGAGTTATGCCGACTAACTAGCCTCACGTGTCAGTACCTGCATCTCCCGCTCGGGAGGTGCGTGATATTGTAGCGCCGAGTACATCTGGGCGGCCATTACAAATCACATTACAGGATATGGCTACTGTTATGACTGAAGTTTTGGCTAAATTACCAGAACTAAGAGGTAAGCGTGATCACTCTGGGGTGAGAACAGAGTGCGCTGATAATATTAGGGCCATGTCAGACACTGCGTCACAATTTGCAGAACATGAGGACGGACACATTCTGCGGGTGACGGTTCTGATCCAAACAAACTGGATTCAGATATTTCAAATTTTAAATTTAAGCTGGAAAACCTCCGTGTATTACTAGGGGAGGTGTTAGCGGCTCTGAATGATTGTAACACAGTTGCAATACCAGAGAAAATGTGTAGGTTGGATAAATATCTTGCGGTACCGGCGAGTACTGACGTTTTTCCTATACCTAAGAGACTTACTGAAATTGTTACTAAGGAGTGGGATAGACCCGGTGTGCCGTTCTCACCCCCTCCGATATTTAGAAAGATGTTTCCAATAGACGCCACCACACGGGACTTATGGCAAACGGTCCCTAAGGTGGAGGGAGCAGTTTCTACTTTAGCTAAGCGTACCACTATCCCGGTGGAGGATAGCTGTGCCTTTTCAGATCCAATGGATAAAAAGTTAGAGGGTTACCTTAAGAAAATGTTTGTTCAACAAGGTTTTATATTGCAACCTCTTGCATGCATTGCGCCTGTCACGGCTGCAGCAGCATTTTGGTTTGAGTCTCTGGAAGAGACACTTGAATCAGCTCCATTAGATGAGATTACACACAAGCTTAAAGCCCTTAAGTTAGCTAACTCATTTATTTCAGATGCCGTAGTACATTTAACTAAACTTACGGCTAAGAATTCCGGATTCGCCATTCAGGCACGCAGAGCACTGTGGCTAAAATCCTGGTCAGATGACGTTACTTCTAAATCTAAATTGCTTAATATACCTTTCAAAGGGCAGACCTTATTCGGGCCCGGGTTGAAAGAAATTATCGCTGACATTACAGGAGGTAAAGGCCATGCCCTGCCTCAAGACAGAGCCAAACCTAAGGCTAGACAGTCTAATTTTCGTTCCTTTCGTAATTTCAAAGCAGGAGCAGCATCAACTTCCTCTGCACCAAAACAGGAAGGAGCTGTTGCTCGCTACAGACAAGGCTGGAGACCTAACCAGTCCTGGAACAAGGGCAAGCAGGCCAGGAAACCTGCTGCTGCCCCTAAGACAGCATGAATCGAGGGCCCCCGATCCGGGAACGGATCTAGTGGGGGGCAGACTTTCTCTCTTCGCCCAGGCTTGGGCAAGAGATGTCCAGGATCCCTGGGCGTTAGAGATCATATCTCAGGGATACCTTCTAGACTTCAAATTCTCTCCTCCAAGAGGGAGATTTCATCTGTCAAGGTTGTCAACAAACCAAATAAAGAAAGAGGCGTTTCTACGCTGCGTACAAGATCTTTTATTAATGGGAGTGATCCATCCGGTTCCGCGGTCGGAACAAGGACAAGGGTTTTACTCAAATCTGTTTGTGGTTCCCAAAAAAGAGGGAACTTTCAGGCCAATCTTGGATTTAAAGATCCTAAACAAATTCCTAAGAGTTCCATCGTTCAAAATGGAAACTATTCGGACAATTTTACCCATGATCCAAAAGGGTCAGTACATGACCAAAGTGGATTTAAAGGATGCTTACCTTCACATACCGATTCACAAAGATCATTACCGGTATCTAAGGTTTGCCTTTCTAGACAGGCATTACCAGTTTGTAGCTCTTCCATTCGGATTGGCTACGGCTCCGAGAATCTTCACAAAGGTTCTGGGTGCTCTTCTGGCGGTACTAAGACCGCGAGGAATTGCGGTAGCTCCGTACCTAGACGACATTCTGATACAAGCTTCAAGCTTTCAAACTGCCAAGTCTCATACAGAGTTAGTACTGGCATTTCTAAGGTCGCATGGATGGAAGGTGAACGAAAAGAAGAGTTCTCTCTTTCCACTCACAAGAGTTCCCTTCTTGGGGACTCTTATAGATTCTGTAGAAATGAAGATTTACCTGACAGAAGACAGGTTAACAAAGCTTCAAAATGCATGCCGTGTCCTTCATTCCATTCAACACCCGTCAGTAGCTCAATGCATGGAGGTGATCGGCTTAATGGTAGCAGCAATGGACATAGTACCCTTTGCACGTCTACATCTCAGACCGCTGCAATTGTGCATGCTAAGTCAGTGGAATGGGGATTACTCAGACTTGTCCCCTACTCTGAATCTGGATCAAGAGACCAGAAATTCTCTTCTATGGTGGCTTTCTCGGCCACATCTGTCCAGGGGGATGCCATTCAGCAGGCCGGACTGGACAATTGTAACAACAGACGCCAGCCTACTAGGTTGGGGCGCTGTCTGGAATTCTCTGAAGGCTCAGGGACAATGGAATCAGGAGGAGAGTCTCCTACCAATAAACATTCTGGAATTGAGAGCAGTTCTCAATGCCCTTCTGGCTTGGCCCCAGTTAACAACTCGGGGGTTCATCAGGTTTCAGTCGGACAACATCACGACTGTAGCTTACATCAACCATCAGGGAGGGACAAGAAGCTCCCTAGCAATGATGGAAGTATCAAAGATAATTCGCTGGGCAGAGTGTCACTCTTGCCACCTGTCAGCAATCCACATCCCGGGAGTGGAGAACTGGGAGGCGGATTTCTTAAGTCGTCAGACTTTTCATCCGGGGGAGTGGGAACTTCATCCGGAGGTCTTTGCCCAAATACTTCGACGTTGGGGCAAACCAGAGATAGATCTCATGGCGTCTCGACAGAACGCCAAGCTTCCTCGTTACGGGTCCAGATCCAGGGATCCGGGAGCGGTTCTGATAGATGCTTTGACAGCACCTTGGACCTTCGGGATGGCTTATGTGTTTCCACCCTTCCCGATGCTTCCTCGATTGATTGCCAGAATCAAACAGGAGAGAGCATCAGTGATTCTAATAGCGCCTGCATGGCCACGCAGGACTTGGTATGCAGATCTAGTGGACATGTCATCCTGTCCACCTTGGTCGCTACCTCTGAAACAGGACCTTCTGATCCAGGGTCCCTTCAAACATCAAAATCTAATTTCTCTGAAGCTGACTGCTTGGAAATTGAACGCTTGATTTTATCAAAACGTGGTTTTTCTGAGTCAGTTATTGATACCTTAATACAGGCTAGGAAGCCTGTTACCAGAAAGATTTACCATAAGATATGGCGCAAATACTTATATTGGTGCGAATCCAAGAGTTACTCATGGAGTAAGGTTAGGATTCCGAGGATATTGTCTTTTCTACAAGAAGGTTTAGAAAAGGGTTTATCCGCTAGTTCCTTAAAGGGACAGATTTCAGCTCTGTCCATTCTTTTACACAAACGTCTGTCAGAAGTTCCGGACGTTCAAGCTTTTTGTCAGGCTTTAGCTAGGATCAAGCCTGTGTTTAAAACTGTTGCTCCACCATGGAGTTTGAACTTAGTTCTTAATGTTTTACAGGGGGTTCCGTTTGAACCCCTTCATTCCATTGATATCAAGTTGTTATCTTGGAAAGTTCTGTTTTTAATGGCGATTTCCTCGGCTCGAAGAGTCTCTGAGTTATCTGCCTTACATTGTGATTCTCCTTATCTGATTTTTCATTCAGACAAGGTAGTTCTGCGTACTAAACCTGGGTTCCTACCTAAGGTGGTCACTAACAGGAATATCAATCAAGAGATTGTGGTTACATCTTTGTGTCCTAATCCTTCTTCGAAAAAGGAACGTCTGCTACACAATCTAGATGTAGTCCGTGCCCTGAAATTTTATCTACAGGCAACTAAGGATTTTCGACAAACGTCTTCCCTGTTTGTCGTTTATTCTGGTCAGAGGAGAGGTCAAAAAGCTTCGGCTACCTCTCTCTCCTTTTGGCTTCGTAGCATAATACGGTTAGCCTATGAGACTGCTGGACAGCAGCCTCCTGAAAGAATTACAGCACATTCTACTAGAGCTGTGGCTTCCACTTGGGCCTTTAAGAATGAGGCTTCTGTTGAACAGATTTGCAAGGCTGCAACTTGGTCTTCTCTTCATACTTTTTCCAAATTTTACAAATTTGACACTTTTGCTTCTTCGGAGGCTGTTTTTGGGAGAAAGGTTCTTCAGGCAGTGGTTCCTTCCGTATAAAGAGCCTGCCTGTCCCTCCCGTCATCCGTGTACTTTAGCTTTGGTATTGGTATCCCATAAGTAATGGATGATCCGTGGACTGGATACACTTAACAAGAGAAAACATAATTTATGCTTACCTGATAAATTTATTTCTCTTGTGGTGTATCCAGTCCACGGCCCGCCCTGTCACTTTAAGGCAGGTAATTTTTCCATTAAACTACAGTCACCACTGTACCCTATGGTTTTCCTTTCTCTGCATGTTTTCGGTCGAATGACTGGTAATGGCAGTTAGGGGAGGAGCTATATAGCAGCTCTGCTGGGTGAATCCTCTTGCACTTCCTGTTGGGGAGGAGTTAATATCCCATAAGTAATGGATGATCCGTGGACTGGATACACCACAAGAGAAATAAATTTATCAGGTAAGCATAAATTATGTTTTTGCATGCAAACCAAATACAACCTTCCACTTCTCAAAGGGGAGTTTGCTCAATAGTTGTCACTCAGGTTTTATTTTGATTTTACTCCTGAATTTAAAAGCAGCATGTATACAATTGTGTCAATCTCCAAACCAAGTAAGCATACATCTGGGGATTTATCTCATGAGGTTAATGTGCAAAATTCTTCCCTTCAACCCCAAGTTCCTGCTCCCTTACAGAGCTCTGACTCTGAGGATGCAACTATATCTAGTTCTGATGGGGAAGTGCCATCAGATGAACAGGAGTCTGTGACTGAATTTTGAAAATGCCTTTAGATTTAAGGTGGTGCATATCCACAATTTATTGCTGGAGGTATTAAAAACTCTAGAAATTTCTAAGAAAAAAAATATGCTACAAACAAGCATGTTGATCAGTTAAATATTTTTTTAAAAGCTCCACCAAAAATCACACAGGTGTTTCAGGTCCCTGATTTGGTCTCTAATTATATTGCTAATGAATGGGCATTCCTTTCGCCCCTTCAACAAATTTAGGAAAATGTACCCCATTCCAGACCAGAATGTGGAAATATGGGAAACAATCCCTAAAGTTGATGGTGCTATTTCCACTCTCGCCAAACATAAGACTATCCTTATGGAGGATAGTACTTCATTTAGAGACCCAATGTGTCAGGGTGCCAGGGATCAGACTGACGAGAAGTGCAAAAATACACACCTTTATTAATAGCAAAAAATAATAAAAAGTCCACAAGTCAAATAAGCCAGGAATTAAAACAAGAGCTGGTAGTCAGACAAGGCGAGTCAGGAGCCAAAGCGAATAGTCAGATGAGCCGGAATCAGGAACAAGGAAAACAGCAGAGTCAGGAACAAGCTAGGGATCAGGAACCAGGAAGGACGTCAGGCAGCCAGGTAATACACAGGAACTCTCAGAAACAGGTCTGAGACAACGAAAAGGCAAAGCATACTGAACAGAGGCCCTTTAAATAATAAGTGATGACATCACAATTCTGAGACTGCATCCTGTCTCACATGGATGATGCACACCAGTCTGGCCATAAAAGGAAGTGCAGGAATTGAGCAGCATCCCCCACAATGCACCATAGTCAGGAAGAGAGGTGAGTAAAATGGCTGCCAGCAGCACATGGCAAACACAACAGGCAAAAAACCCTGACACAATGGACCACAATTTAGAGTCCTTCTTAAGGAAATTTTTTCTTCAAACAGGCCTTTTACTTAGACTGGCTGTTTCTCTCACCTGCGTGGCTGCAGCAGGAACTCTATGGTGTAATTCCCTAGCCAAAATGGTGGTGGACATTTACTCTACTGAGGATTTACAGAACAACATTAAAGCACTAAAAATGGCTCAATCATTGATGTGCTATAAGGTAATGGACATTATTAAGATCAATGTCAAAAACATGTCTATGGCAGTTTTGGCATGGAGATCATTATGGATGCTTGATCAGCAGACATGATCTCTAAAAATAGACTGACGCTTTCCTTCCAGGGTAAGATTCTATTCCGTTCAGACTTGGACTCCATTATCAAGACCTTCACTGATGGGAAAGAATCTTTTCTTCCTCAGAATAAAACATCCAAAGGAAAGAACAGAAGAGGAAGTCGGTTTTGTTCCTTTCGCTCCTCAGGAGATCAGAAGACCTCCTCTTCTCTAAAACCTGAGCCCTCCAAGTCAGCCTGGAAACCTGGTTTGTTGTGGTCAAAGTAAACATTTTAAACATTTTAAATAAATTGTTTTTAGTGTACCTCGTTTGGAGTGGGTTTTACTTTCACTCTAGCACTGTTACCAATCAATATCTTGAAACCGCAGTGTATGGGACACCTGGTTTGTCTACACTGTGATCCTATTGTTTGAATCGGACGTCTGCAAGGAAGGTGTGTGAGCCCAAAGAATCGGTGATTGGCTACAACATTCACGTGACTGCGGGAGTTTGGTGCACGCCATTGGTTGGTCTTCCGGGCGACGGTTGAGGTCCCGGTCTGTCTCACTAGGCACAATTTGGTGCCGCTGCGTTTGTAAGTATTCCATCTATATGTTACTTGAGCGTGTTTGCAGATTGTAACAATATTACCCTATGTCTGGCGCCTTCTTACCCTCAATCTAGATTCGCTCAAAGTCCAAGCAATCCAAAAAGTCCAAGACCACCACTAAACCAGCATGAAGGGGCAGTCCACGAGCCAGAATCGGTTTTGGTAGGGGGCAGACTGGGTCCCTTTCAGGAGGCCTGGTGCAGGTCAGTCCAGGACCCCTGGGTTTGAAACATTATTTTTGGGGGTTATGGGATAGGCTTCAAGTCCAGACTTGTTCGGGGGAGATTCCTCCTGTCTCATGTTCACAAACTTCAGTCAAAGACAGGGGTAAATATCTCAGTACCTGTACATCAACTAGGGTCAATGGTTTTTCTCCAATCTGTTTATTGTCCCAGAGAAGGAAGGGACCCAAAGACTTTAAACATGTTTGTCAAGGTCCCCACTTTTAAAATGGAAACTATTCGCACAATATTGCTCTTAAAGGGACAGTCTACACTAAAATTGTTATTGTTTAAAAAGATAGATAATGCCTTTACTACCCATTCCCCAGCTTTGCACAACGAACATTGATATATTAATATACTTTATTACATATAAACCTCTAAATTTCTGCCTGTTTCTAAGCCACTATAGACGGCCTCTTTTATAACATGCTTTTTTAATTTGCTTTTCACAACAGGAGACTGCTAGTTCATGTGGGCCATATAGATAATGTGTTCACGCCCTAGGAGTTATTTAAGATTTAGCACAACACAGTACTAAATTCAAGTCAATAGATAATACAAAGTCATGTGATCAAGGGGCTTTCAGAAGATGCTTAAATGCAAGGTAATCACAGAGGTAAAATGTATATTAATATAACTGTGTTGGTTATGCAAAACTGGGGAATGGGTAATAAAGGGATTATCTATCTTTTTAAACCATAAAAATTATATTGTAAACTGTCCCTTTAATACAACAGGGCCAATTTATGACTACAATAGACCTCAAGGATTTCCCGTCGCTCTGTATCTGCTGCACCTCTCTGTGAGTCCCTTCATTGGCTCCCCATTCACGGGATCGGGATCTCAGTAGCACAGTATACTGGTGCAAGCTCCTCTGTCATTGGCAATCACTCATACTCACATGTTATGAAGGACTGTGGACCATCATTCTGGAAGAAAATAATTTATCAGGTAAGCATATATTTTGTTTTTTGTGACATCTGCTATTTCATCTTTCAGAAAGAGACTTTGAGATTGGATGTGGAAGGCCAGGTGTTTGCCTTGTCATATTTGGTGAAAACGTAGAGACATTAAACACCTCAATATATTTATTAATATAAATAGTTTAATTACATGTAGTAAAACAACTTTGCAATATACTTTTCATTGTTTGTTTTTTTAAGTTCATTGTTTTGTCTTGAAGTTCAGACATTAGAATGTTACCCTTATTTTTCAATATTTAAACAACTAATATAATTTTTAAAAACACATGTACTCCTTTTGTATCTTGGAATCCAGGGTTAATATCTCCTAAGGCGGGGTTATTGAACAGGGGTGTTTTAATCATGTTTGTGATTCAACCTGCTTATGTGTAGTGTTACTTTGGCTTGAGGCCTTGTGGAACATAGCGGCCTTGGTAGGGACGTGGCCTTTACGGTCGGGCGCACTTTTTTGGACTGTACGGCCTACCTTGTGACCGGGCGTGGTCACGTTTTTGCCTCTCCAGTTCCGCATTCTTGACCGTGTGGTGGCAGAAAGATTCTGTACCGCTGGTGTCGCTGAGCCATCCGCCTCTGGGGGTTCTGTCCCTCAAGTGGCGAGTTCCCTACCTCTTACTGTTGCTACACGCACAGGTGACCCAGATTATGCTTGTCCTTTCCTGGACGGCGGTTTGTTCCCTCTGGAAGTTGCGGCACGTTTCCGTATTCAAATTCTTATGGCATTGGCACATCTGTAGCTTCCAGATGTTTGCTTAAGATTGTGTTCGTGTTCCATCAACCCGGGTTCTCTATGCATGGGATGGCCCGTTATCCGGGGGAGTGACTGGTCCTGAGGATCCGGCGGAGGTGTGCTGTGCTTTTCGGTACAGACTGGTGCGCCTTCATGTTCTGCTACTGCACATGCTGGAATTGTTGGAGGATCCCATCCTTAATGGATATAGATGTTATGGGTCTTCTTTTCCGAATAGCTTTCAGAATTAATTTTAAGGGGATGAAGTAATTTATATATATTTTTTTTTTTTTTTTTTTAAAGATTTTTATTGAGGTTATGTAGATAGCAAACAATAATCAAAAGTTCAGTAGCATATACACAGTGGGTACAGTAATATTTGTTTAGCTTTTACAATCATATAGAAAGAATTGAATTACCATGTACATGACAGCGTATAATTAGAAAGACAGTACAGTACTTTTGTACGAAACACTGAATATGCATATGGGAACCTCATTTTCTATTTTTTGTAATAGATGAAAGCAACTCAACAAGACCAGCAGACCACTCATGGGCCTTTGTACTTTAAATGAATAGGAAGAGGAGCTCTGTTACATACGGTCACTTTTGGACCTTGAAATTAAGTTAATATCTTATAACAAACCGTGTCACATGAAATTATATATAAGAACAGTAATATATGTAACAATATTATATGTCATAAGTAATCAATGCTATGCCTAATACTTCAAATATTTAGGACACTTGTGGGCCTTGAAATCATATATATGTACACCAAATGTATAGGGCTATTATCAGCAGCGGAAGAATTATAAACAATAGAGGCATAGGATACCCCTCTGAATAGTGGGAGTAGGCATGGACAACAGTCAACTATAGAAAAACGCACACACAAAAAAACCCTGAATATGGTTATCAGCTCATGGGGCTATGTGAGCAGGGTCAGGACTGGGCATCACCAGGTCACATTAAATGCAATTATATAGGCACCTTATAAGCATTATAGCCTTCTTGAATATGTTTAATGAAATATCCGCAATAACCAAACATCTAGTCAACATGCTTCAAATATGGGTCATAACATAGGAATATATAATATTCTAGCTGAGATAAAAATGGTCTTAAGGGCATTAATCTTTCTAATAGATATAACTCACACATACTGTCATAACATTTTCATATTCTCACTTTACCTGCTATGATATAGTGTTAATCATATACCTGTACATGTGTGTAGAAACTGCTCCTACCAATTCTAAATCAAACATAGTACATCCCCAGAACTAGACAAATGTGCCACCTCGGCCGCTGGCAGCACACTATCATGATCTAAGTAATGGGACTCTGGGAATTTCACAGTGTTGTTCCTATATTTACTGTCCTGAAAACTTAAAGCTATTCTAGTCATAATAGGAGACTTGGTATAATATAACTTATTTAGACAGAGTAAGACCCCTTCCAATAACCTATTAAATGAATCTACAGTATTCAATTTTTTGCATACAAACTAAATAATCTCAGTAGTATATATCTCTCAAGGAACTTGTAGTAGGCCCTGTAAACTCTGTCCCTGTCAACCAAATCCCTGCTAGCAAAAAACAAAGAAAAGCGGGCAAACTTCAAATAAAAACCTGTAAAAAATTATTAACGTTGCATACAAAATTATCAAGCCAATAACTTTCATATAGTCTTATGTCTACAGTGGAGCACAAAAAGTTCAGCCATGTGAGAGTGGGAATATCTTCAATTCACTTAATGTGAAGATATATATAACCATCCTACAGCTTGGTACAATAACAATGAAAGTGCTTCAACCGATCCCCAGTCTCCACATTAAGAGATAATGTGTAGCTGCGTAACGTTCAGTGTCATTCTCAGACTTCTGGCACAACTCACAGACCCCCCTTAACATACTGGGAACTTGCAAGGGAATGCCCATCTCCAAACTTACTGTCCGTTTAGCACTTGAGAGAGTAACTTTGGCAAAAGGATCTCCCAACTGAGGCTGTATAACGCTGCATACCAAATTAGTGCGTGTGCCCAATACTGAAATCTCCACACACGAGTCATTTGTAGTAACCCGTTTCCATTTCCCCCTCAGAGCAGCAGAGGCGTCACAAACTCTCCTCTCACCTCGAACAGACGGATCTTTAGTTGTACTCTTTGCGGGCTGATCTGGCTCTGCTTCTTGTAGTGGGAAGGGCTCCCCTCTATTTCCAAAGAGCTTAACCGCAAATTGCCAATGCAGTTCCCAGACCTGAGCTGCTCCCGTGCATAGACATGTAGGTTTTCTTTGCAGATGTCCAGCTAAGATATTGTTGGTAGATGTAGCAGCTGCGTCTTGCACCGCATCCAAAATAGCGGTTTGAAAAGTGTCCACGAAGCTGCTCAATTCAGCTATAACCCATGTAGCTAGCAACATGCCTCTCCTAGCTAAACCAAAAAGTGTATCCAAAAAACACTTGCTCCACTGCGTCCAATCGCCCAGTTATACATAAGAAGTAGGGCACTTTTGAACATTCATCAGCGCAAACGGCTGAAAGGACTGAAATTTGTGCTTCGTTTATGAGCTTGTAACCCAGAAGTCTGGGGGGGGGGGGTACTGTGCGGCTGCCCCAACTTCGCTGTTTCTCTCCAAAAGAGTAGGCCTTACAGGCCACGCTGCTTATAAGTTCTTTAGATGGCTAGGAATTTGAACCGAAGAACATAGGTCAGGTACAAAGCTTAGGAATACTTTCCTGAATCTTGCAAACTCTCTGTGGTATAAAGCTACTAAGGAAATAATAGCTTAATATTGAAAATGATATAAAGTCAGGAGCTCTTCAAAAACACGTCCTGCCGCATCGGCTGTAGGCACCGCCCCCCGAAGTAATCTTTTTATAATCAGATTTGAGTATCTTTTCCTATCTGAGCTTGGTTGGGCAGGGTTCCATTGGGCTAGTCCTGCGGGTGCCTGTTGTCATTGGACGTTAAAGGACCACTGTAAGTTCAATATATTGCATCTTTTTCTTTTTTTTAAAAAAAAAAACCTTTATAAACCTATTTGTCATAGGATGTCTTTATGAATTTCCTACCTGTCGCTGCAATCCTATTTCTAAAAAATTGTTTCCGAACTACACAGAGCGTTATTCCCTGTAATGTGATGGAAATTGTGGTGTCATTAAGACACAATGCACGAGCGCTATTTGTCCCGTTTTTGTGCGCATGCGATTGTGTACAAATTAGTATTATAATAACATGCAATAGAGGCGAAAACGATGGGTTGATTGTTAAATACACGTAGGGGCTAAAATAGTGGGCTGGATTAGATGACGTTATAGACTAAAAATTAACGTATGGGTTGCCTTTTCCTCTTTTTTCTCCGGTTAGGATGTCTTTTATTTGATTTTACAAGCTCATGTTTTGTTTTATATTCCTTCGGGGATTTACGCTCTGGAATTGATGCTCGCGATTTCATGATCGCACTGGTTACTTCTACGGAAGTTGTTCTGGGGATGCGTTAATCCTGTCATTTATCCCCCTTCCTGGGGTTGTGTATTTCAAGTAAGGTCTGAGGATCTGGCTTGAGGCCTAAAATTCGGTCACGTGGCGCCTGGCTGGTCTGGTTTTGGCGCTGACTGCTTGCACTACTGTTTGCGTTTATTATCTGCGGGTCCGTAGGGCATGGGGGACTGGTTCAGTCCTCGACTCCGAGCTGCTCATTTGGGATTTGGGGAGTTTCAGTCCGTCACACTCCGTAGGTTCCGATTCTTTGGGATTTAAGTGTTTTCCTTTCCCGCGTGGGTTGAGGATTAGAGGTTTTGTACCTCTTTGCCGCCGTGTTTGGTAGTCTTGCCTTCCCATGGCTATCAGACTTGTTCCTTTTCTCTTGTAAGGTGTATCCAGTCCACGGATCATCCATTACTTGTGGGATATTCTCCTTCCCAACAGGAAGCTGCAAGAGGATCACCCACAGCAGAGCTGTCTATATAGCTCCTCCTCTAACTGCCTCTACCAGTCATTCTCTTGCAGCTCTCGACAAGAAAGGAAGTAGCTAGAGAGATGAGGTGTTTTTATTTAGTTTATCTTCAATCAAAAGTTTATTTTCAAATAGTACCGGAGTTGTACTATTTTAGCCTCAGGCAGAAAGTAGAAGAAGAGTCTGCCTGTGGTTTTTGACGATCTTAGTAGGTTGTAACTAAGATCCATTGCTGTTCTCACACATAACTGAAGAGAGAGGTAACTTCAGCTGGGGGAATGGCGTGCAGGGTCTCCTGCTATGAGGTATGTGCAGTTTAAATTTTTCTAGAGAAATGAATATGCTAGAAAATGCTGTCAATACCGGATTTATCATGCTAGTATCATGCTTGCTGTAAAAGGTAATATTCTTATTACTTTCTCACATTACTGAAAAATAAAACGTTTGCTGGAAGTGTTTAAATGTTTTTTTATACATATTGGTGATAAAACTTTATTGGGGCCCAGTTTTTTCCACATGGCTGGCTAGATTTTACCTAGGGATAGTTTTGTTAGACCCTCTCACTGTGAATACAGGTTGGGAGGGGCCTATTTTCGCGCCTAAATGCGCATTCGATTTTGCAGCTTGAGACATCCAGTTTCCCTGAACACTTAGGACCTCTCTAAAGTGTTTTTGTGTCTTTCAAAGTCGTTATATGGGCAGGTAGGGCCACAGCAGAGCTGTGGCAGTTTGTTGTGACTGTTGAAAAACGTTTATCGTTTTTTTTTATTCGGTTTTGAAACTAAGGGGTTAATCATCCATTTGCAAGTGGGTGCAATGCTCTGTTAGTCTATTATACACACTGTAAAAATTTTGTAAGATTTACTGCTTTTTATCACTGTTTTTCAATTTCTGACAAAATTTGTTTCTCTTAAAGGCACAGTACCGTTTTTATTTTTTGCTTGTTTACATTTATCAAAGTGTTTTCCAAGCTTGCTGGTCTCATTGCTAGTCTGTTTAAACATGTCTGACATAGAGGAAACTCCTTGTTCATTATGTTTAGAAGCCATTGTGGAACCCCCTCTTACAATGTGTACCAAATGTACTGATTTTACTTTAAGTTATAAAGATCATATTCTGTCTTTAAAAGATTTATCACCAGAGGAAACTGACAAGGGGGAAGTTATGCCGACTAACTCGCCCCACGTGTCAGAAACTTTGACTCCCACTCAAGGGACTCCTGCTCAAGAGGCGCCAAGTACATCTAGCGCGCCCATGGCGTTTACTTTACAAGACATGGCGGCAGTTATGGATCATACCCTTACAGCGGTATTGTCCAAACTACCAGGGTTACAAGGAAAGCGAGACGGCTCTGGGGCTAGAAAAAATACAGGGCACTCTGACGCTTTAGTAGCTATGTCTGATATCCCCTCACAATATGCAGAAGCTGAGGCAGGAGAGCTTCTTTCTGTGGGTGATTTTTCTGACTCAGTGAAGATGCTTCAACCTGATTCTGATATGTCAACATTTAAATTTAAGCTTGAACACCGCCGCATGTTGCTCAGGGAGGTTTTAGCTACTCTGGATGACTGTGACACCATTATAGTGCCAGAGAAATTGTGTAGATTGGATAAATACTATGCAGTGCCTGTTTACACTGATGTTTTTCCAATACCTAAAAGGTTTTCAGAAATTATTACTAAGGAATGGGATAGACCAGGTGTACCATTCTCTCCCCCTCCTATTTTTAAGAAAATGTTTCCAATAGATGCCGCTACACGGGACTTATAGCAGACGGTCCCTAAGGTGGAGGGAGCAGTTTCTACCCTAGCTAAGCTTACAACTATCCCCGTCGAGGACAGTTGTGCTTTCCTAGATCCAATGGATAAAAAGTTAGAGGGTTACCTTAAGAAAATGTTTATTCAACAAGGTTTTATTCTCCAGCCTCTTGCATGCATTGCCCCAGTCGCTGCTGCTGCGGCCTTCTGGTTTGAGTCTCTGGAAGAGGCCTTACAGGTAGAAACTCTATTGGATGATATTCTTGACAAGCTTAAAGCGCTTAAGCTAGCCAATTCATTTGTTTCTGATGCCGTTGTTCATTTAACTAAACTAACAGCTAAGAACTCAGGTTTTGCTATTCAGGCGCGTAGGGCGCTATGGCTTAAATCCTGGTCAGCTGACGTTACTTCAAAGTCTAATCTTCTCAATATTCCCTTCAAGGGGCAGACCCTATTCGGGCCTGGACTGAAGGAGATAATTTCTGATATTACTGGAGGAAAAGGTCATGCCCTTCCTCAGGATAGGTCTAACAAATTAAGGACCAAACTCATTTTCGTGCCTTTCGAAACTTTAAGACGAGCGCGGCATCATCTTCCTTTAATACAAAACAAGAGGGAAATTTTGCCCAATCCAAGCCGTTCTGGAGACCTAACCAGGCTTGGAACAAAGGAAAGCAGGACAAAAAACCTGCTGCTGCCTCTAAAACAGCATGAAAGATCAGCCCCCGATCCGGAAACGGATCTAGTAGGGGCAGACTTTCTCTCTTCGCCCAGGCTTGGGCAAGAGACGTCCAGGATCCCTGAGCATTGGAAATTGTGTCCCAGGGATATCTTCTGGACTTCAAAGCTTTTTCCCCAAAAGGAAGATTTCACCTTTCACAATTATCTGCAGACCAGATAAAGAGAGAGGCATTCTTACATTGTGTTCAAGACCTCCTAGTTATGGGAGTGATCCACCCAGTTCTATAGGAGGAACAGGGGCAAGGATTCTATTCAAATCTATTTGTGGTTCCCAAGAAAGAGGGAACCTTCAGACCAATCTTAGATCTCAAGATCCTAAACAAATTTCTCAGGGTCCCATCTTTCAAGATGGAGACTATTCGAACCATCCTACCTATGATCCAGGAGGGTCAATACATGACTACCTTGGACTTAAAAGGTGCTTATCTTCACATTCCGATACACAAAGATCATCATCGGTTTCTCAGGTTTGCCTTCCTAGACAGGCATTACCAGTTTGTGGCTCTTCCCTTTGGGTTAGCTACGGCACCAAGAATCTTTACGAAGGTTCTGGGGTCACTTCTGGTGGTCCTAAGGCCATGGGGCATAGCAGTAGCCCCTTACTTAGACGACATTCTGATACAGGCATCGAATTTCCAAATTGCCAAGTCCCATACGGACATTGTTCTGGCATTCCTGAGGTCTCATGGGTGGAAAGTGAATGAAAAGAAGAGTTCTCTATCCCCTCTCACAAGAGTTTCCTTCCTGGGAACTCTGATAGATTCTGTAGAAATGAGGATTTACCTGACAGAGGCCAGGTTGTCAAAACTTCTAAATTCCTGCCGTGTTCTTTTTTCTACTTCTCGCCCTTTCGGTGGCTGAGTGTATGGAAGTAATCGGCTTAATGGTAGCGGTAATGGACATAGTGCCGTTTGCCCGTCTACATCTCAGACCGCTGCAACTCTGCATGCTCAGTCAGTGGAATGGGGATTACACAGATTTGTCCCCTCTACTAAATCTGGATCAAGAGACCAGGGATTTTCTTCTCTGGTGGCTATCTCGAGTCCATCTGTCCAAAGGTATGACCTTCCGCAGGACAGATTGGACAATGGTAACAGATGCCGGCAGTCTGGAACTCTGAAGGCTCAGGGGTCATGGACTCAGGAGGAGGCTCTCCTTCCAATAAACATTCTGGAACAAAGAGCGATATTCAATTCTCTTCAAGCTTGGCCTCAGCTAGCGGCAGTGAGGTTCATCAGATTTCAGTCGGACAACATCACGACTGTAGCTTACATCAACCATCTAGGGGGAACAAGGAGTTCCCTAGCGATGTTGGAGGTTTCAAAGATAATTCGTTGGGCAGAGATTTACTCTTGCCACCTATCAGCTATCCATATCCCAGGAGTAGAGAACTCGGAGGCGGATTTTCTAAGTCAACAGACTTTTCATCCGGGGGAGTGGGTGCTCTATCCGGAGGTGTTTGTACAGTTGATTCAACGTTGGGGCAAACCAGAACTGGATCTCATGGCGTCTCGCCAGAACACCAAGCTTCCTTGTTACGGATCCAGGTCCAGGGATCCCAAGGCAGCGCTGATAGATGCTCTAGCAGCGCCTTGGTCCTTCAACCTGGCTTATGTGTTTCCACCGTTTCCTCTGCTCCCTTGTCTGATTGCCAAGGTCAAGCAGGAGAGAGCATTGGTGATTTTGATAGCACCTGCGTGGCCACGCAGGACTTGGTATGCAGATCTGGTGGACATGTCATCCTTTCCACCATGGACCTTCTACTTCAAGGTCCTTTCAACCATCCAAATCTAATTTCTCTGCGGCTGACTGCTTGGAGATTGAACGCTTGATTTTATCAAAGCGTGGTTTCTCCGAGTCGGTCATTGATACCTTAATACAGGCGCGAAAGCCTGTCACCAGGAAAATCTATCATAAGATATGGTGTAAATATCTTCATTGGTGTGAATACAAGGGTTACTCATGGAGTAAGGTCAGGATTCCTAGGATATTATCTTTTCTCCAAGATGGATTGGAGAAGGGTTTGTCAACAAGTTCCTTAAAGGGACAGATTTCTGCTCTGTCTATTCTTTTGCACAAACGTCTGGCTGAGGTTCCAGACGTGCAGGCGTTTTGTCAGGCTTTAGTCAGAATTAAGCCTGTGTTTAAACCTGTTGCTCCGCCTTGGAGTTTAAATTTAGTTCTTAAGGTTCTTCAAGGGGTTCCGTTTGAACCTTTGCATTCCATTGATATTAAGCTCTTATCTTGGAAAGTTTTGTTTTTAGTAGCTATCTCCTCGGCTCGAAGAGTTTCGGAGTTATCTGCTTTACAATGTGATTCTCCTTATCTCATTTTTCATTCCGATAAGGTAGTTTTACGTACCAAACCTGGTTTTCTACCTAAGGTGGTATCTAATAAAAATATCAATCAGGAGATTGTTGTACCGTCACCGTGTCCTAATCCTTCTTCAAAGAAGGAACGTCTTTTACACAATCTTGACGTAGTTCGTGCTTTAAAGTTTTATTTACAAGCGACTAAAGATTTTTGTCAAACATCTGCATTGTTTGTTGTCTACTCTGGACAGAGGAGAGGCCAAAAGGCTTCGGCAACTTCTCTTTCTTTTTGGCTAAGGAGTATAATACGCTTAGCTTATGAGACTGCTGGCCAGCAGCCTCCATTAAAGGATTACAGCTCATTCTACTAGAGCGGTAGCTTCCACATGGGCTTTTAAGAATGAGGCTTCTGTTGAACAGATTTGTAAGGCGGCGACTTGGTCTTCGCTTCATACTTTTTCAAAATTCTATAAATTTGATACTTTTGCTTCTTCGGAGGCTATTTTTGGGAGGTTTTGCAGGCAGTGGTGCCTTCCGCTTAAGCACCTGTTTTGTCCCTCCCTTCATCCGTGTCCTATAGCTTTGGTATTGGTATCCCACAAGTAATGGATGATCCGTGGACTGGATACACCTTACAAGAGAAAACAAAATTTATGCTCACCTGATAAATTTATTTCTCTTGTGGTGTATCCAGTCCACGGCCCGCCCTGTCATTTTAAGGCAGGTGTGTTTTATTTTTAAACTACAGTCACCACTGCACCCTATGGTTTCTCCTTTCTCTTGCTTGTCTTCGGTCGAATGACTGGTAGTGGCAGTTAGAGGAGGAGCTATATAGACAGCTCTGCTGTGGGTGATCCTCTTGCAGCTTCATGTTGGGAAGGAGAATATCCCACAAGTAATGGATAATCCGTGGACTGGATACACCACAAGAGAAATAAATGTATCAGGTAAGCATAAATTTTCTTTTTGAGGACTCTTCCTTAGGGTCGAGATCTCTTGTCTGGGTACTTTTTTCTCCTTTGCGGTTGAAGCCGCCATATGGGAGGGCCTTGCAGACTCCTTTTTCTGGGCGTTTGCGTTTCTTATTGGGATATTTGGCTGTTTTCTTATACTAGCCATGACTAGGGGTAGTTTCCGGAGTTGGGATGCTATGCATTCTCCTTTGTTGGAGGTTGTCCTCGGGGTTTGTACTCTGAGGAGATTGAGGCCTAGCCTTATTCACTCGATCTTCGGGTGACTTTGTCCCTGATGTTTTCCCCTCGGTTATTGAAGTGTGGGTAATGTAGCCTGTTGGACTTAGAATCATCTCGGTTCTGGTGTGCCCTATTACTCTTTGGAGTTTGACTTCTGTATGGGGTGCTCTCTTCCCCTTGAGTGGGGGTTTTCTTGTGTGAGTCTTCAACCCGTTCTACAAGTTGGTCCTACTTCCCGGTATAGTCTGTGTTTTTTCTTCAGACGGGGTATGGTTTTTTCCTTGGAGTATTGTTTGTCTACACAATTCTGGGGCTTGGGCTTTCTTTTAGGAAATTTTTATATTTCTATGTCTCGTCCAGAAGCCCTTATTCTCCAGGGAACGTGGACTATCTTATGGTCTTGCTAGTTGTGCTACTAGCAGCTGGGCCAGGAGCTCTGTGTGCTTGGGGCCTGCCTTGTTCTTGAGGGTATGTGCTTTCCTTTTGGAGAGTTCCTCTTTTATGTTCATCAGGGTGCCTGGATGATTTTTGTTTGGCTCTACTTACGGCTTTGCCTTGTGAGCTTGTGCGCCATCCTTGTCTGTGTCCTCCCCTTGAGGTGGGTTGTCTTGCTTCCTTAGAGGTGAGGTTTTCTTTCTCTGGAAGATGTTGCCCTGTCCTGTGGAACAGGTTGTCCTGTTAAGAGGGTGATTCTCTTTCTGGGATTGTTCTGTTCTGTCTGT
Organism: Bombina bombina; assembly: GCF_027579735.1. Lineage (NCBI taxonomy): Eukaryota > Metazoa > Chordata > Amphibia > Anura > Bombinatoridae > Bombina > Bombina bombina. The sequence goes on along the minus strand of NC_069503.1, from coordinate 369,876,111 downwards.
GACTTTGCAGTTTCATACTGGTCCTCATAGTTCTGCTTATCTTTATAGGTTCTCCTTTGGAGTGCCGTTGTGGGTGCTATATGGAGTCCGCCATAGAGTGTCGGGCTGGATCATAAGACTTCGGTCTTTTCTACCTATCTCTATGGGGATCTTCCTTGGAAGTATCTGTTTGTAGGTGCTTTTGGAAGGCTTTCAAGCTCTGTTGGGGTGTCTGGGGTCATCCTTTCCGCACTTATTTTCTATGGGGGCTGGTGGTTAGGACCTTTTCTTCTCCCCTGTATTTTAGTCCTGTTTAGGCTGACCCAGTGTGGACTAGGTTTTGAGATGAGTGGTGTCTCCTCGGTTTGTGGAGGTCTGGAGAGTCTTGTTTTGAGGTTCTGAGCTCCTTGTTGCCTGGCTACGTGTGTTGGTCTTGTGGCTTTGGATATCCTGAGTGTACCCACTAGTTGATGGATGTTACTCTATCTTTGGCTACCTTTTACTTGTCTGCAAGTGTTTCCTTGTTTCAGTAGTCTTGGTATGACTTCTGCGTTTGGTACTCAATGGCTTCTTCTCTGGGGTTATCGCATGTTTTGGTTGGAATATGTTGATATTGGGAGTTTTCTGTTGTCTCCCTTTCTATGAAGGGGTGTGTGGTTGAGGTTCGCCCTTTGGGTAACGGTATCTCTAGAGGAGTGTTCGGCTTGTGGACTATCTTTGGGTCAGTGTCCTTGGGGGGCCGTGTTTTCTTTTTCAAATGTTTTCTGGCTTCGAAAAGAAGAACAATTTTTTCTGGAGTTGTGGTTTCAGGTTTGGTGCCCTCAGAATGGACCACCTTTTGTACCCTCCCGTTTTAGCATTCAGTGTCCTCTATAGCTTGGGTATTGTTTTTCCAAATGTAATGAATGCAGCTGTGGACTCTTTCCATTTATGAAGAAAAACCTAAATTATGCTTACCTGATGATTTTCTTTTCTTCAGATGAAGAGTCCACAGCTCCCCGTCCTTACTTTTAATGGGGGGCGGCTGTAATTTTAAAGAAGAGGGATGAGCTTTGAGTACTGGACAGTGACACAAAAACACCCTCTGGGAGTTAGTCACAAGCCTTAGCCGTTTCCTGTTTGGTAACTCTGCCACTGGTGTTGTGGGGACCTGTCCCCTAGCCTCCTCCTCTTGGTTTGTTGTACTCCTTTGCTGTGCTCACACAGCACTGGATGGCCACTCTGTTGGAAGCTGTTTCTGCAGCTATAAGCACAGTAAGTGATAAAGATTGCACTCACATAGCGTGCAGGCTATTTCCAGGTACTATCTGAGATGCATCATAGCCAGAGGACACATTTAATTTCAGATATACCACCTTTATTTCCAAGACTGTTTTTTTTTATTAAGTCTAGTTTTAAGGAGACATTGTTTTTTGGGCATATTATGACTTTGTGTGCACCTCTAGCATTTTTTATTTTCATTGGTTATTGTACTCCTGTTAGCACATGCCAGCCCTCACTATGCATTTTTTATTTCACTTCCACAATCCTGACTCAGCAGTCCATGTTTTCGCTGCACTAACGCTCCTGTACTTTTTATGTCTGCCGGCTCTTCTGACTCACACACTCTACTCAGGATAGCGCACTTTGTTTTTCTTAGGGTTCTTTACTTCTTTGGGGAAGCGGTCAATAGCACAGTAGTTAATTTACCTGTTGTACTAATTACCACATTTATTCTTATATACATAAAATGTGCACATGTATTTTTTTTTTCATAGTACACCTATTTTATATTTAGTACTTCTTTTGCTGCTGGGATATATTTATTTTAATACTTAAAAAGGAGATGTATAGTGAGCAGAATAAGTAAGTCTTATTTTAAACTCTGTATTTTTATTAGCGGACTTTCATGATTAAGTCCCTGATACTTATAGTCATTCAAGTATTTGTATATTCAGTATACATTTTACATTCTGTAAATGAAAATAAGTTTCTAAAGACACAATGAGTCCACGGATTTCATCCTTACTTGTGGGATTATGCCTCCTGGCCAGCAGGAGGAGGCAAAGAGCACCACAGCAGAGCTGTATATATAGCTCCTCCCTTCCCTCCCACTCCAGTCATTCTCTTTGTCTGTGTTAGTGATAGGAAGAGGTAAAGTGAGGAGTTAGTTAGATTCTTCAATCAAGTTTGTTATTTTTAAAATGGTACCAGTGAGTGCTATTTTACTACAGGGTGTAGCCGTATTCCTTGTCAGACTCTAGAGTAGATATATAAAATAAAGAAGAAGGCACCACCATAGTGCCTGATCAGTAGAAAAAACAGGCCCCCAATGTGCAGGTTAGGCTGGTACTTACAAGCTCCCAGACACTTGAAAAGTGTCACAAACGCCTTCTGGAACCTTTAGAGTCGTCCAGCTGACTCACACTCTCGCAGAGGTAGATCCACTCCTTAGATGGGACTGACTGTGTTTTTCTCCCCACAGGATCGCAGGTTGCAGATAGGCTCTCACCCTCCAGCAAGCTCCTCTCCTGTATTGGAAATCACTTGACCCAATAAATGTGGTAATACAGTTATTCAGGTGCTTATAACACTCTGTGTAATAAAAAAAACCTCTCCAGGTGTGTTGCAAAAAAAGTTTGTGGAAACAAAGTCTAAAAATAGAATGACTTTATTGTAGCAGCACAACGTTTCTCGGTCTTAGGTGACCGTTTCATCAGGTGCAACATCAGGTTTTCTACAACCTGTTTTTGCACTACTGTGCTTACCACTTTTTAATCTTGTATGATTTTAACAAGTTTGGAATAAAATTGAACTTTTATATATCTGTGGGCTTGGAGCGCTTATTTTTCCCTACATTGGATGGACTGTTTTCACTAATGTTTGTACACATTTAGTTCTTGGGCCATAAATTATAGATCATTTAAAGGAGCCAAGACAAAGTTTTTTTTTTTTTATTTGCTGTTTGTTATCATGGATTCGGAAGATATCAAAGATGTTACATGTGCCATGTGTCTGAATGCCAATGTGGAACCTCCTGTTATTTTTTGTCCCTCATGTATTGAGAGGGCTTTACAATATTGAGAACAAATTTTCTTTGATAAAAAGTTGCCCAAAACTAATGTTTCTCAGGAGTTTACAGATGAGATGTAGAGTATGCCGCAGCTTTCTCCCCAAGCGTCACAGCCCTTAACGCCCTCTCAAGCGGTGCCAAGTACTTCTTCAGTTTCTACTGCGTTTCATGTTAAAGGACGTAGCTGCAGTTATGTCTTCTATCTGCCTTTCCCATATTTCAAGGCATGCGCAGAAGGAAGGAAAACCACGTGGTCAATGCAGTTTCTGATACTTTGATGGCGATCTCAGACGTACCCTCCCAGGACTCTAAATTGGAGGGTATGGAGGTCCTATCCGAAGGTGAACTTTATGATTCAGGAAGTGCCTTACCACTGACAGATTCAGAAGTGGTTTCTTTCAGGTTAAAACTTGAACACCTCCGCTTATTATTGAGGGAGGTTTTGGTGACTCTGGACGACTGTGATTCAATAGTGGTTCCTCCAGAGAAATTGAGTAAGCTGGGCAGATACCTAGAAGTTCCTTCTTATTCTGATGTTTTTCCAGTTCCCAAGAGAACTTCAGAGATTGCCAATAAATGGGAGAGACCAGGTATTCCCTTCTCTCCTCCCGTTTTTAAGAAGCTGACACTATTAGGGACTCTTGGCAGACTGTCCCTAAGGTGGAGGGTGCTATTTCTACTTTGGCTAAACGAACTACTATTCCTATTGAGGATAGTTGTGCTTTTAAAGACCCTAGGGATAAGAAGAGTTGGAGGGTCTCCTTAAGAAGATCTATGTTCACCAGGGGTTGCTATTACAACCGGCGGCTTGCATTGTTACCGTTACCAGTGCGGCTGCTTATTGGTTTGATGCTCTGGAAGAGTCTCTTAAGACTGAGACTTCTTTGGATGAGATACAGGATCTGGTTATTATGGATGCTTCTCTGCAGATTACTAAATTGGCGGCTAAGAGTTCAGGTTTTTCCATCTTAGAACACAGAGCCTTATGGTTGAAGTCTTGGTCTGCGGATATGTCATCCAAGTCTAAACTTTTGGCTATTCCTTACAAGGGAAAGACCCTGTTCGGACCTGACTTGAAGGAAATTATTTCTGACATCACGGGAGGCAAGGGTCATCTCCTCCCTCAGGATAAAAAATCCAAACAGAGAGGTCAGCAGAGTAATTTTCGTTCCTTTCGAAATTTCAAGGGAATCCCCCCCTTCCTCTTCCTTTAAACAGGAAGGGGACTATTCACAAACCAAGTCTACCTGGAGACCCAATCAGTCTTGGAACAAGGGTAAACAATCCAAGAAGCTTGCTGCTGCTCCCAAGTCAGCATGAAGGGCTGGCCCCCGATCCGGGACCGGATCTAGTAGGGGGCAGACTTTCCTTCTTCATCCAGGCTTGGATACGAGACATTCAGGATCCCTGGGCAATAGAAATAGTGTCTCAGGTATACATTGGAGTTCGGAAATTCTTCCCCCAGAGGAAGGTTTCTTCTTTCACGATTATCTGCAGACCAGATAAAAAGAGAGGCATTCTTACGTTGTGTAAGAGACCTCTCCTTCATGGGAGTAATCTGTCCCGTTCCAATTCAGGGACAGGGGTTTTATTCAAATCTGTTTGTAGTTCCCAAAAAAGAGGGAACTTTCAGACCTATCTTAGACCTTAAGAGTCTAAACAAGTTTCTCAGAGTTCCATCTTTCAAGATGGAAACTATTCGTACCATTCTTCCATTGATCCAGGAGGGTAAATTTCTGACAACAGTGGATCTAAAGGATGCATATCTTCATGTTCCTATCCACAGAGATCATCACAAGTTCCTGAGGTTTGCCTTTCTGGACAAACTGTTTCAGTTTGTAGCTCTCCCTTACGGTCAGGCCACGGTGCCCAGAATTTTCACAAAGGTTCTGGGGTCTCTACTGGCAGTTCTAAGACCGCGGGGCATTGCGGTGGCGCCTTATCTGGACGATATTCTAATCCAGGTGTCATCCTATCAACTAGCAAGGTCCCATACAGACATTGTGCTATCCTTTCTGAGAACTCACGGGTGGAAGGTAAATCTGGAAAAGTTTGTTAGTTCCTCAGACAAGGGTTCCCTTTCTAGGAACTCTAATCGACTCTATTTCAATGAAGATTTTTCTGACGGAGGTCAGAAAGTTAAAAATTCTGGATAAATGTTGAGCCCTTCAGTCCAGTCCTTGGCTTTCAGTGGCTCAGTGCATGGAGGTAATCGGATTGATGGTGGCGGCAATGGACATCCTACCATTTGCGCGTTTTCATCTCAGGCCTCTGCAGCTAAGCATGCTCAGGCAGTGGAATGGGGATTATACAGATTTGTCTCCTCGAATAAATCTAGATCAGGAGACGAGGGACTCTCTTCTATGGTGGTTGTCGCCGGATCATTCATCCCAGGGGACATGCTTTCGCAGACCCTCATGGGTGATTGTGACAACGGATGCCAGCCTGCTAGGATGGGGAGCAGTCTGGAACTCCTTAAGGGCTCAGGGAGTATGGACTCAAGCAGAATCTCTCCTTCCCCATCAACATCCTAGAGTTGAGGGCGATATTCAATGCGCTTCGGGCCTGGCCTCAGTTGGCCTCAGCCCAATTCATCAGATTCCAGTCGGACAACATAACGACAGTGGCTTACATCAATTATCAGGGAGTAACAAGGAGTTCCTTAGCGATGACCAAAGTGGCCAATATAATTCAGTGGGCGGAAACTCACTCTTGCCATCTGTCGGCGATCTACATCCCAGGGGTGGAAAACTGGGAGGCAGATTTTCTGAGCAGGCAGACCTTTCATCCGGGAGAGTGGGAGCTCCATCCGGAAATATTTTCAGACCTGATTCTCAGATGGGGTCGGCCGGAGTTGGACCTTATGGCGTCTTGTCAGAATGCCAAGCTTCCGAGATATGGGTCCAGGTCCAGGGATCCCCAGGCCGAGCTGATAGATGCCTTGGCAGTTCCTTGGTCTTTCAGCCTAGCATATGTATTCCCTCAGTTTGCTCTCCTTCCCCGGGTGATTGCTTGAATCAAACGGGAGAGGGCATCGGGGATCCTCATTGCCCCTGCGTGGCCTTGCAGGATTTGGTATGCCGATCTGGTGGAAATGTCATCTCGGCCACCGTGGAAGCTTCCATTGAGGGAGGACCTTCTCATTCAAGGTTCCTTCCATCACCCGAATCTAGTTTCTCTGCAGCTGACTGCTTGGAGATTGAATGCTTAATCTTATCCAGGCGAGGTTTTTCTGATTCGGTCATAGATACTTTAATTCAGGCACGTAAGCCTGTTACTAGGAAAATTTACCATAAGATATGGCGCAAATATCTGTATTGGTGTGGATCCAAGGGATACTCATGGAGTAGGGTTAGGATTCCCAGGATTTTGTCTTTTCTTCAAGATGGATTGGAGAAGGGGTTATCAGCAAGTTCCTTAAATCTCGGCTTTATCTATTTTGTTACATAAGCGTTTGGCAGATGTTCCAGATGTGCAATCTTTTTGTCAGGCTCTGACTAGAATCAGGCCTGTGTTTAGATCAATTGCTCCTCCTTGGAGTTTGAATTTAGTTCTTAAAGTTCTTCAAGGGGTTCCGTTTGAACCTATGCATTCCATAGATATTAAGCTTCTATCTTGGAAAGTTTTATTTCTGGTTGCTATTTCTTCTGCTCGATGAGTATCTGAGCTTTCGGCATTACAATATAATTCTCCTTACCTTATTTTTCATTCGGATAAGGTGGTGTTACGTACTAAACCTGGGTTTCTTCCTAAGGTGGTTTCAAATAAGAATATTAATCAGGAGATTGTTGTTCCTTCTTCTCCAAAGGAACGTCTGTTATACAATTTAGACGTAGTCCGTGCTTTAAAGTTCTACTTACAAGCGACTAAGGATTTTCGCCAATCGTCTTCTTTGTTTGTTATTTTTTCAGGGAAACGTAGGGGTCAGAAAGCTACAGCTACCTCTCTTTCCTTTTGGCTGAAGAGTATCATCCGTTTTCCATATGAGACTGCTGGACAGCAGCCTCCTGAACGAATTACGGCTCATTCCACTAGGACTGTGGCTTCCTCATGGGCATTCAAAAATGATGCTTCTGTTGAACAGATTTGCAAGGCTGCAACTTGGTCTTCACTTCACACTTTTTCTAAATTTTACAAATTCAATACCTTTGCCTCGGCTGAGGCTTTTTTTGGGAGAAAGGTTCTTCAAGCAGTGGTGCTTTCCGTTTAGGTTACCTGTCTTGTCCCTCCCTTTTCATCCGTGTACTATAGCTTTGGTATTGTATCCCACAAGTAAGGATGAAATCAGTGGACTCATCGTGTCTTTAAAAAGAAAAGAAAAGTTATGCTTACCTGATAAATTTGTTTTTTTAGACACTATGAGTCCATGGCACGCCCTGTTCTACTGAGACAGGTTATTATTTTTTTTGTTAAACTTCAGACACCTCTGCACCTTGGCTTTTCCCTTCTCTTCCTAACTTCGGTCGAATGACTGGAGTGAGAGGGAAGGGAGGAGCTATATATACAGCTCTGCTGTGGTGCTCTTTGCCTCCTCCTGCTGGCCAGGAGGCGTAATCCCACAAGTAAAGATGAAATCCGTGGACTCATCGTGTCTAAAAAGAAACAAATTTATCAGGTAAGCATACATTTTCTTTTTGTGGTTTTCTTTTTAGTATTTGTCTATTTTATGGAGCATACTATAGATGTGCTTAAAGGGACAGTCTACACCAGAATATTTATTGTTTTAAAAGATAGATAATCCCTTTATTACTCATTCCCTAGTTTTGCCTAACCAACACAGGTATATAAATACACTTTTTACCTATGTGATTATCTTGTATCTAAGCCTCTGCAAACTGCCCCCTTATTTCAGTTCTTTTGACAGACTTGCATTGTAGCCAATCAGTGCTGGCTCATAGGAACTCCTCCTGCGTGAGCACAGTGTTATCTATATGAAACACATGAACTAGCACCTTCTAGTGGTGAAAAACTGTCAAAATGCCTGAGGCGGCCTTCAAGGGCTTAGAAATTAGCATATGAACCTCCTAGATTTAGCTTTCAACTAAGAATACCAAGAGAACAAAGCAAAATTGGTGATAGAAGTAAATTGGAAAATGTTTCCATCAGCTGTATTTCATTCTAACAGTGTACTGTTGTTTCTTTGCAGACATGTTTAAAGAATTAATTTTAAAGAGTTATTTTTCTCATTAATCAAGAGTCTCTTTTCTAGGAGTCATTATAGACTCCGTGACCATGCAGCCAGGGATCAAAGTTACAATCAGTTTGTTCACAATTACACTAAATTTCAAACCCCTCTGTAGCTCAATGTTAGGAAGTGTTAGGTCTGATGATAGCAACATCAGATGCTTTTTCCCTTTTGCATGGTTCCATATGAAACCCTTTTCAACTTTTATGCATGTCAATGGTGCAAATATTTCACTCAACTATCTCATAGATTTCTATGGGGTTCTTCATTTAGGCAATCTTGTCATGTTGGATAGTTTTCCAAACTTTTTTGGGGGCATCCTTTATTCACCCCAACTTGGAAAATGTCTGCACATGCCAATCTCTTGGATTGGGGTTCAGCCTGAGTGTCCAGGAGAGCATAGAGAGTTTAGTTTTGTCTAGAATTGAGGTTACCAATCTTGAACCCAGTGCAATCTATTGGTCCCTTCGGAGATGTTCTTTTCTGGAAGGAGAAACTTATCTGAATTTTAATTCAGACACCATTACAGCTGATTGGACACAGAAAAATGTCTATGTTGCAAATCAGGAGGGAAATCTGGAAAACAGATTTCCTTAGTAGGCAATTCTTTTCACTGGAATGTTCTCTACTTCGAGTAGTTTTCTATTACCGGTAGTTTGTAGAACAATGGGCTTGCCCAGAGATAGACCTGAAGACTTTTGTTTTCAAGACTCATAGTTTGAATTGAAAAGAGCATGCTTCATTAATCTGATTGCTCCAGTTAGGCCCCAAAGAACTTGGTTTGACTGAGATGTCAAGCGTTCTTTAATCATAAGTTAAAATTTCTCAAATGTTTTGGAAAGTTATTTTTTTCCTACTATGGAAACCAGGGTTTTAGCTGCTGTTCTTAGAATTCCAAGAATTTATCTTTTTTGTTAATTTGGATAATGACTTATCTGATAATTCTTTAAAGAGTCTTATTTTGGCTTTTTCTTTTTTTTTTTTTTTTTATTAATAAAATTTTTATTGAAGGTTGAAGTATGGAACATACAGGTATCAAACATAAGCAAGAACAAGAAACGTTACAGGCAGTGTGAACTATGATAATCAGTTGGCATATATGCAAAGAATTACCGAACATACATCCGGTACAGAAAAAGATTAATCCTAACGGTCTAACCAACCATCCAAGTAGTACCTGTGAGCAGAAACATAAAATATCAATCTCAACCCTTCCTTTTCCTACCTCCTCAGAGCAGTTGAGATCACTTGTGGACCCCCAAGATTGTAACAATCAGTAATAGGAGGGACTCATGAATATAGGGCCACTTTTGGGCCATAGAACATAATAGCTAGAAAAATAGCATAGACTAACAGCCTAGATAAGGGCGCACATAAGAGAGAAATTGCCAAATATGATTGTGGATTGTTACAATGACATATATGCACAGTTCCAAAGTTAGAAACAGAACTCATTTTCCCTTAATGTGGTTATGACAGCTATCCCCTGTTTATAGATTAGCCAGTATATTGTATATAAATCCCCTAATTATGGTCAGTGGTAACTCATGGACCATCCCAAGTAATAATTAAATAATAATGGGGTGAGGTAGGGAAAAGGGCATAAAGGTTTAATAATGGTAGCAATAATGTCAAGAAGGGTTATTTGGCATTTGCGGTTGTAGCTTAGCGGCAGTCAAATATAACAGATAGTAGTTCACAAACCACCCCTTACGAGAGGAGGTCACTATAGGTCTTTGCAGACCACAGGGAGCACCCTAGATAGTTAATAGCCCACTTGTTCTATTAAGGTATGTAAAACAGTCATAGTTGGCTTAGTTATGGAGGAAAGACAGGTACCTGTTTTTATAACCCTTAGCTACATAAGAAAGATGGCTGCTGATATTATACCTGGCAAGTTAAATATACAGAGAGACATTGCCTTGGCTACTAATTGACTCTTGTTAGTTTATGGCAGAGAGGGCAGAATTTTCAGTTGTGTAGATGAGGGAGGCTGTATCATTATACCTAGATAGCAGGATATATAGATAAGCAAGACATTCTGTGTAGTACAATGCTGCTGAATAAAACTAAGTCACATATTATTTAGGTCACCTGAAGCATATACTACAGTGATACAAATAACACAGAGGATTCCCTATTATTGCCTCCTGAAAGACTGTGATAAAATAAAACAATGAGAGGATGGTATATGCTACTCCCGAGTTATCATTGTATATACACATATTGGGCTAGGGGATATTTCTAAGGGGAGTATCTGTCATAAAGCTGAATAGTCACACAGACAGAGAGTGAATTATCAGACCGGTATCCCAGTCAGGTCAAAGCCTCCTCGAGGCCCTCTGTACATTTAGACATTTACCCCACTCCGAAAGTGTGTACTGGTTTCTGCATGAAGGATAGGGAGAGAGGTCAACATATGCCAATGTTGGCCGGACCAGATGAAACCAGCAAAGGAGAGCATTCCAGCTTTCACAAGTGCCCTCAAAACAGTACCTGCGATCCTAGGGGCATAGAACTTTGACAGGGACAGGTTGTAATAGTTCTCTGTGTGAGCTCCTAGGCTGTAAGTGGATGCAGAAGTTTTCTGTAGTTCCAGAGAGGCAGCATTCAAAAATTCTACTTGCCCACAGATAACATGGGCGACGCAGTTCTCCAGCATTAACGACTGGCATGCTCCGGTGAGGCTTCTGTGCATCAGTGAGTATGTATTCCGTGTAGAATACCGCTGGTGGAAAGTGTACCTCAAGTGTCCTGGAGTTGCGGTCAGCAGGGCCGCCTTTCCGTTGGTTCCAGCCTCCAGCTCAGGGTTAACCTCACATGGATCCGCAGTGCAGGTCGTTTGTGCACCTTCCCCCTTGGTGCTACTAGGTACTGCGCACGGGAGCCTTTCTATCTTGCTCTGGGTCCGGGCCTCACCAATCACTTCCATGTCATTGTTGGTGATCTCCAAGGTAAGTGAGAGGTCCTGGGATTCCGGAGTGCCGCCACTACCTTGCGGTCCCTCTGTGGGGTTAAGATCAGGGTTCCATGTGGAGGGTTGTGATGCGCTTCTTAATGTTTCGGAGAATGAGTTTAGATGAAAGTCTAGCAGGGCTTTGAACTCCGCTAAAGTCCAATCCATCTTCTCTGCAGTAAGGTTTGGCGTATAGGCAGCAAATGTGTCTATGCTAAGTAAAATAAACAGCCGACAACTGGGGCTGCGCGACAGTGATTTCCCGTGCGGGAGTCACTGGGGGGTTTTGAAAAGGCCTCAGCCTTGAAATAGCTCCGGTAACAGTAGGTGCTGCACGATCCTAAGAAGGGAGGCATCAAATGAAAGATAAACTTTTCAAAGTCTTGCTTCCAGCAATTTAAAGCCCAAATACTGGCTATATCTTGCAATATTCTGTAGTTTCAGCAGGAAGGTGTGAGCAGCAAACAGTTTTGCGTCCAGAGATGGCCGCCGCCCGTAAGTTCCCCCGGCTTTTTCTTTTTTATTCTACAGGAAAATGTGCTTAGTGTCCGCACATCAAGGCTTTGTTCAGACTTAGTCAGGATATATCCAGTGTCTTTACCAATTTCTTCTCTCTGGGATATTATTTTGTCTTTTTACAGGCTTTACAGCTTTCTCTTTTTGAACCAGCATACTTTGGACATTTACCTTCGGTCATAGAAGCTTTTGTTGCTTTTAGCAATATCTTCTGCCAGAAGACTTTCTGATTTTTTTTATTATTTTTTTTTTTTTGCTCGTTCTTCTGAAATTCTTTATTTTCATCAAGATAAGGCAGTTTAAAGGACACAATATAATTTTTTGTAACCTAAAGTGATTTAAAAAAAAAAAAAAACTCAATCAGGAGATTAAGCCCATCTTCTTGTCCTAATCCAATTAATTCATTTGATGGTCTCTTATTTAATTTAGTTACTTTAAAAGCCTTATTATTCTTTGTCCCTTGGTCCATGTAAAGTTTAGAGGGCCACATCTGATTATTTAGCTTTTTGACTTGATTACCAAGGTTTGGAGGTGGGATAGTATTTTTCAAAATGTATTACTGCCAATTTTGTTCTAGATCAGTTTCCTTCTCTTACATTTTTAAGGAGTCTTATATTAAATAAATTTGCATATGCTCTCTAAATTCTACCACTTTGATTTGTTTTATAGGAAAGTCCTTCAGGCAACAGTGTCTAGTAATTAGGTGCCTGCCTTAAAAAAATGTTTGTCCTGCCCAATTATGGTGGTAGACGTCACAAGACCAACACATTTGCATTTTTTTAATTACATTTTTTTTGTGTGGATGCATTTCTAGTTTGCTTTTTATTTTCCCTGCTTTCTTTTCCTACTTTTCCACTTCTCCTTCTTGACTATACGTCGGACTGGAATACCATAGAGATGGGAGAGATTAAGGGAATCTTTGCCTGCTCCTAATGGCCTAGAGTTAAATCCCAGGAATATTGACTGGTGGACTCTCCCACCATGAAGTATAGTATTTATTTAAGTATAAATTTATTTTTTTATAGTCAAATTTTCTTACTAAAAAAAGCATAACCTGTTCCTAAAAAGATGTTTTAAATATTTTTATATTTTTTGCCACAAATGATTCTGCTGTATTTGGAGAATTTTAGTTTTGCCAAAAAAGGTGCCATGTTTTTGAACGTTGGGTCACTGTATTAGAATATTCTTTTTAACATGCCAGAAGCACAAAATGTTGTTGCATTTCTTTCAGACTAATTTTAAAGACACATGAAACCCCAATTTTTTTCATGTTTCAGAAAGAGCATGCAATTAAATAACTTGGCATATCACTTCTAGTTTGTTTTGTTCTATTGATATCCTTTGTTGAACAGTATACCAAGTTGCTATAGCTGAATGTAAAAATTTTGAAATCCAATTTTGTCATTAAGTTATCAGGCTTAGAAAATAATAATTAATCAACCTCTTGTCTAAAATGTAAATAATAAAAATGTGATTAAAAATTGTATAGAGAATTTACTAAACTATAAAAATTTATTTCATTATCATTTTAATCCCAGACCTCTAAATCACATAAACAGTCCATCAATTTAAGTACCATATACCATGATGGTACAGATACCGAAATGTTGTTTTAGTTGGGGCATGGTTATTCCAGTTAAAAAATGTTTAGTTAGAATTAATTTCAGATTATTATTTTTTATGTACCTCTTAAAATTCAAGAACATGTCCATTATTCTGAATTTTGTAAGATCCCCACTCTTGGCAGACCAAAAAAGAAAAGATAATTCTCTGGTAAATAAATTTATACGGCCAGAAAAAAAATCTATCTCTTGTTTACATACACTCAATGGCCAATAGTGTGTGGATACCCATACTGACTGAGTTCAGTTGTTTCAGCCCTGAGCATTGCGAACAGGTGCTTAAAATCAAGTGTCACATAAAAAAAAAATAGAAGCGCTCTACAAGGAACAAACAGCTCAGTAGCTTGTTCTATGGCGAGTTACCACCTAGGAACAGCCTCTTTTAGCCCAGTTATACTTCATGAAAGTTTTCCTCTGAAAAGCACATCAGTCTGATCCCGCCGAGTAACGTCAATCCAGCCACGAAATACCAGGCAATTCTCCTCTGAACAAGGAACATGACAACCGCAGATGATCGTTTTGGCCTTCTGTGGGCCTCGTCAGTAAGGTGCAACCATATTCCTCTAAGCACACTGGGCGAGGAGTCCATGTCTGTTTTCTCCTATCACCCTTAGAGAGACCTCCCCAGGGTAATAAAACAAATGCATACAAAGATAGAAGCGCTCTACCAGCAATGGTGAGTTACCACCTAGGAGCAGCCTCTTTTCGCCTAGTTGTGCTTTTCACATAGGAGAATTTTCCTGAAGTGTTATGCGGGAAACCTGACATCGACCTGTTGCTCAGTGTGTCTAGTGGGATATGGCTGCACATCACTGATGAGGCCCACACTATGCTGAAACGTACATTTTAGGGTTTTACCGTTTCTCTTGTTCAGAGAGGGATTACCTGGTATCTCAGGACTGGACTGCACTGTTTAGTCAGGGTCAGACTGATATACGGCAGGAAAATTCTTCCCTCTGAAAGGCACATGTTTAGCAAAAAGAGGCTACTCTTACAGGTTGAGTGCTTTTTCTCTGTTTGTGCATTAAATCCAGCACATAGAAAGGAAAGCTCCATAGACCAACATTGGTACAATCGGTTGCACGTAAGAACTCAGTGACTTTAAACATGGCACTGTCATATGATGTCACCTTTGCCACAAGTCAACTTGTTTACTTTGTGCTCCCAGTGGACTGTGACTGCTATTGTGTGGAAATATCTTGGAGCAAAAACTGCACAGCTACAAAGTGGTAGACCAAGCAAACTCATAGAGTGGGGCTGAAGTGCTTATCATGTAAAAGTTGCCTGTCGTGTTTCATCACTCACTACAAACTTCCAAACTATACTTTTGGAACCAACATCAGCACAATAATTGTGTGTCAGAAGCTTCATGATCTCATCCACTGGACTCTGGAGCAGTGGAAACATGCTCTCTGGAGTGATAAATAACGCTTCACTATCTGAAAGTCTAAGAATCTGGGTGTGGCGGATGCCAGGAGAATGCTACCTACCGGAATGCATAGTTCATACACTAAAGTTTAGTAGAGAAGGGATAATGATCTGGGGCTTTTTTCCGGGGTTTGGGCTAGTTCCCTTAATTCCATCTTAATGCTAAAGGGTACAAAGATATTTTAGACAACTGGGTGCTTCAAACTTTGTGGCAACAGTTTGAGAATGGCCCTTTCTGTTCCAGCGTGACTATGCCCTGTGTGAAGATGTGGTTTGAGGAGTTTAGTGTGGAGGAAATGTAGTGGCTTGCACAGAGCCCTAACCTCAAGCCCACTGGACACTTTTGTAATGATTTGGATTACTGGTTGCAAGTCAGAGCTTCTTGTCCAACATCAGTACCTGGCTTCAAAAATTCTGAATTGTCACAAATTCTCAGATACGCTCCAAAATCTTGTGGAAAGGCTTCCCAGAAAATTTGCAGCTATTATAGCTGCAAAGGGGGGAGGGGGCAACTCCATATTCTTATGATTTTGGAATTGAGGTGTGCAACAAGCTAATATGAGTGTGATTATCAGCTGTCCACATACTTTTGGCTATATTGTGTAATTACTGCAGTATTGCATTTTTCGGTATAGGTGGAGGTTTCAACAGGAAAAGAAGCTATTTCAAATAAGATAGATGTAAAGGAGATCTTTGCAAACAATTACTCATCAGTTGGTTCAAATGGGTCACTGGGTTTACATGAAAGGGGAGAATGTATTTAAAGTACTGTCCCCTTAAATACTTTTTTCTATAGGTCACTAAAGGCTGCTTTCATGTTCCAGTGGCAGACAGGCACATGCAATTTCTTTAATTTGCTATAGGCAAAGGTCTCTGTGCTGAGTTTTGATTTCCAAGTATTTTCAGGCAACCATGGACATCATTCTCATTTATTGCCCTTCTTTGAGGGAACACCTGCTTATCGGATCAATCATGGCAACTGAGATTTTTTCAGTCAGTGTAACCACATCTCCATTAATCTGTCCTTCATGTGAGGAAATCCTTCAGCTTGTGGCAGATACCCCAAAGACATTTGTTTCTTTCATGTAATTGGCAAGAGTCGATGAGCTAGTGACGTATGGGATATACAATCCTACCAGGAGGGGCAAAGTTTCCCAAACCTCAAAATGCCTATAAATACACCCCTCACCACACCCACAATTCAGTTTTACAAACTTTGCCTCCCATGGAGGTGGTGAAGTAAGTTTGTGCTAAGATTTGTACGTTGACATATGCTTCTCAGCATTTTGAAGCCTGATTCCTCTCAGAGTACAGCGAATGTCAGAGGGCTGTGAAGGGAGTATCACCTATTGAATGCAATGGTTTTCCTCACGGGAGATCTATTTCATAGGTTCTCTGTTATTGGTCGTAGAGATTAATCTCCTACCTCCCTTTTCAGATCGACGATATACTCTCATATACCATTACCTCTACTGATAACTGTTTTAGTACTGGTTTGGCTATCTGCTATATGTGGATGGGTGTCTTTCGGTAAGTATGTTTTTATTACTTAAGACACCTCAGCTATGGTTTGGCACTTTATGCATTAATATAAAGTTTTAAATATATGTATTGTACTTATATTTGCCATGAGTCAGGTTCATGTATTTCCTTTTGCAGACTGTCCGTTTCATATTTGAGGAAAATTAACATATTAAGAAATATTTTTTCTTACCTGGGGTTTAGTCGTTTTTTCAAATTGACTACATTTTTCTTGCAAATTGCAGGCAGGATTAGGCCTGCTGGTGCGCCAAATGCTAGACTTTATTGCGTCATTCTTGGCGCAAGATTTTTTTGGTGCGAAAGTACGTCCGTTGACGCAAGTTCGTCATTTCCAGCGTCATAGTTGATGCCGAGTTCCTTGCACAGGGTTGCGTCGTTAGTGACGAGAGTGGTCATTTCCAGATGTTGTTGGCGCCAAAAAATTTCAGTTATATTTTTTCATTAATTTTATACCCCATTGCTATTTGCCTCTTGCCTTTTTCTATGTCAGAGGGCTATGTTATTTGCATTTTTTTTCCCATTCCTGAAACTGTCATATAAGGAAATTGACAAATTTTGCTTTATATGTTTTTTATTTTACATTTTGCAAGATGTCTCAATCTGATCCTGCCTCAGAAGTATCTGTTGTAACTTTGCTGCCTGATGTTGGTTCTACTAAAGCTAAGTGCATTATATTTCCGAATGTCATTTGTATTGGTTATTATGATAAACTTTTACATGCAGATATTGTGTCCATCAGTAAATAGTACATTGCCTGTTGTTGTTCCTTCAACTTTTAATGTACATGTTATGCCTATGAAATTTAAAGAATTTGTTACTGATTCTATTCAGAAGGTTTTGTCTGCTATTCTGCCTTCTAATTAATATAAAGGTCTTTTAAAACTTCTCATAAGGTTGATGAAATTTCAAATGACTGACAACATAATGAATTATCCTCCTCTGATGAGGATCTATCTGATTCAGAAGATCCTTCCTCAGATATTTACACTAACAAATCTACTTATTTATTTAAAATGAAGTATTTTCGTTCTTTGTTAAAGAAGTGTTAATTATTTTGGATATCGTGGAAATAAGTCCTCTTGATATTAGAACTAGTAAATTCTGTTTTTAAACCTCAAGAGTTTTTTTCCTGTTCCTGATGCTATTTCTGATATGATTTCTAAGGAATGGAAAAGGCGGGTACTTCTTTTATTCCTTCTTCAAGGTTTAAAAATTGTATCCTTTTACCAGCAATTTCTATAGAGTTTTGGGAAAAGATCCTCAAATTTGATGGGGCTATTTCTACTCTTGCTGAACGTACCTCTATTCCTATGGAAGGTAGTACTTAAGTTCCTTTAGATAGGAAACTTGAATCTTATCTAAGGAAAGCTTATTTATATTCAGGTCATCTCAGGCCTGCAATTTCTTTGGCTGATGTTGCAGCTGCATCAAATTTTTGTTGGAGAATTAGCGCAACAAGAATTGGATTCTGATTTATTTAGCATTGTTCGCTTACTGCAACATACTAATCAGTTCTGATGCCATTTTTTGATATCATCAAGATTGATGTTAGATCTATGTTTTTAGCTATTTTTAGCTAGAAGAGTTTTGAGGCTTAAATCTTGGAATGCTGATATAACTTTTTAAGTCTAGATTGCTATCTCTTTCTTTTCAAGGTAATAAGAGACCAAAGGGTAAATATAAAGCTTCTATTCATTTTTGTTCTTTTTGTCAAATAAGGAACAAAAACCTAATCCTTCCCTATGGAATCTGTTTCCAATTGGAAACCTTCATTAAATGGAATAAATCCAACCCATTTAAGAAACCAAAAGCCAAGCCCCTAAGTTCGCATGAAGGTGCGACTTTCATTCCAGCTGAGCTAGTTGGGGGCAGATTAAGGTTTTTTTTCAAGGATGTTTGGATAAATTCTGTCCAAAATCAATGGTTTCAGTATTGTCTCTCAGGGGTATCGAATAGGATTCTGAGTAAGTCCTCCTGTGAGAAGATTTTTCTCTCACGCATCCCAGCAAATCCAGTTAAGCTCAGGCTTTCCTGAAGTGTGTTTCAGACCTGGAATTTCAGGGGTAGTCATGCCGGTTCCTTTTCAGGACAAAGGTTTGGAGTTTTATTCAAATCTATTCATTGTCCCAAAGAAGGAAATTTCATTCAGACCAATTCTGGATCTGAAAATTTTGAATCGTTATGTAAGAGTATCAACTTTCAAATGGTGACTTTAAGGACTGTTCTGCCTTTTATTCAGCAAGGACATTTTAGGTCCACAATGGACTTGCATGATGTATACCTTCATATTCCGATTCATTCAGATCATTATCAGTTTCTGAGATTCTCTTTTCTAGACAAACATTACCAATTTGTTGCTCTTCCATTTAGACTAGCAAACGCTCAAGCAATCTTTTTTAAGGGTTCTAGGTGCCCTGCTTTATGGAAACCAGAGAGCAGGGTATTGCGGTGTTTCCTTATTTGGACGATATCTTGGTACTAGCTCAGTCTTTACGTTCTGCAGAATCTCACACAAATCAACTAGTGTTGTTTCTTTGAAAACATGGTTGGAGGATAAATTTACCAAAAAGTTTCTTGATTCCTCACCTTTTTTAGGTTTCCATGTAGATTCAGCGTCCATGACTCTGTCTCTAACAGACAAGAGACGTTTGAAATTGGTTGCAGCCTGTCGGCACCTTCAGTCTCAGTCATTCCCTTAAGTGGTTATATTCATGGAAAATTTAGGTCTCATGACTGCAGCATCAGACGCGATTCCCTTTGCTCATTTTCACATGAGATCTCTCCAGCTTTGTTTGCTGAATCCATGGTTCAGGGATTATACAAAGATATCACAATTAATATCCTTAAATCCCAATGTTTGATGTTCTCTGACGTGGTGGTTAAATCACCAGCGTTTAGTTCAAGGGGCTTCTTTGTTTGGCTAACCTGGACTATGATCACTACAGATGCAAGTCTTTCAGTTTGGGGAGCTGTTTGGGGATCTCTGACAGCACAAGGGGTTTGGAAATCTCAAGAGGCGAGATTACCAATCAATATTTTAGAACTCCGTGCAATTCTCAGAGCTCTTCAGTTTTGGCCTCTGTTGAAGAGAGAACCGTTCATTTGCTTTCAGACAGACAATATCACAAACAGTGGCATTTTTCAATCAGCAGGGTGGGACTCACAGTCCATAAGCTATGAAAGAAGTATCTAGGATACTAGCTTGGGCAGAATCCAGCTCCTGTCTAATCTCTGCGGTGCATATCCCAGGTGTAGACAATTGGGAGGCGGATTATCTCAGCCGTCGGACTTTACATCCAGGGGAGTGGTCTCTCCATGCAGATGTTTTTTTCTCAGATTGTTCACATGTGGTGTCTTCCAGAGATGGATCTGATGGCCTCTTGTCTAAACAAGAAACTTCCCAGATACCTGTCCAGGTCCAGGGATGTTTAGGCGGAAGCAGTGGATGCGCTGACACTTCCTTGGTGTTATCATCCTGCTTACATTTTCCTGTCTCTAGTTCTTCTTCCAAGAGTGATCTCCAAAATCATCATGGAACAATCGTTTGTGTTGCTGCTGGCTCCAGCATGGCCACACAGGTTTTGGTATGTGGATCTTGTTCGGATGTCCAGTTGCCAATCTTGGCCACTTCCGTTAAGGCCGGACCTTCTATCTCAAGGTCAGTTTTTCCATCAGGATCTCAAATCATTAAATTTGAAGGTATGGAAATTGAACGCTTAGTGCTAAGTCATAGAGGTTTCTCTGACTCAGTGATTAATACTATGTTGCAAGCTTGTAAATCTGTCTCTAGAAAGATTTATTATCGAGTTTGGAAGACTTACATTTCATGGTGTTCTTCTCATAAATTCTCTTGGCATTCTTTTAGAATTCCTAGAATTTTACAGTTTCTTCAGGATGGTTTGGATAAGGGTTTGTCTGCAAGTTCTTTGAAGGGACAAATATCTGCTCTTTCTGTTTTATTTCACAGAAAGATTGCTAAACTTCCTGATATTCACTGTTTTGTACAGGCTTTAGTTCGTATTAAGCCTGTCATTAAATCAATTTCTTCTCCTTGGAGTCTTAATTTGGTTTTGAAGGCATTACAGGCTCCTCCATTTGAGCCTATGCATTCTTTAGCCATTAAACTACTTTCTCTTGTTAAGTGTATCCAGTCCACGGATCATCCATTACTTGTGGGATATTCTCCTTCCCAACAGGAAGTTGCAAGAGGATCACCCACAGCAGAGCTGCTATATAGCTCCTCCCCTCACTGCCATATCCAGTCATTCTCTTGCAACTTTCAACTAAGATGGAGGTCGTAAGAGGACTGTGGTGTTTTATACTTAGTTTATTTCTTCAATCAAAAGTTTGTTATTTTTAAATGGTACCGGAGTGTACTGTTTATCTCAGGCAGTATTTAGAAGAAGAATCTGCCTGCGTTTTCTATGATCTTAGCAGAAGTAACTAAGATCCTTTGCTATTCTCACATATTCTGAGGAGTGAGGTAACTTCAGAGGGGGAATAGCGTGCAGGTTTTCCTGTAATAAGGTATGTGCAGTTAAAATATTTTTCTAGGGATGGAATTTGCTAGAAAATGCTGCTGATACCGAAGTAATGTAAGTAAAGCCTTAAATGCAGTGATAGCGACTGGTATCAGGCTTATTAATAGAGATACATACTCTTATAAAAGTGTATTTTAAAACTTTTGCTGGCATGTTTAATAGTTTTTTATATATGTTTGGTGATAAAACTTATTGGGGCCTAGTTTTTTCCACATGGCTGGCTTGAATTTTGCCTAGAAACAGTTCCCTGAGGCTTCCCACTGTTGTAATATGAGTGGGAGGGGCCTATTTTAGCGTTTTTTTGCACAGCAAAAATTACAGACACAGACATCCAGCTTCTTCCTGCATGATCCAGGACTTCTCTGAAGGGCTCAAAAGGCTTCAAAAGTCGTATTGAGAGAGGTAAAAAGCCACAGTAGAGCTGTGGCGGCAGTTGTGACTGTTTAAAAAACGTTTTTGTCATTTGTTATTCCATTTTTGGTATTAAGGGGTTAATCATCCATTTGCAAGTGGGTGCAATGCTCTGCTAACTTATTACATACACTAAAAATTTCGTTAGTGTAACTGCATTTTTTCACTGTTATTTCAAAATTTGGGAAAATTTGTGTTTCTTAAAGGCGCAGTAACGTTTTTTATATTGCTTGTAAACTTGTTTTAAAGGGTTTTCCAAGCTTGCTAGTCTCATTGCTAGTCTGTTTAAACATGTCTGACACAGAGGAACCTACTTGATAATTATGTTTGAAAGCCATGGTGAAGCCCCATAGGAGAATGTGTACTAAATGTATTGATTTCACATTAAACAGTAAAGATCAGTCTTTATCTATAAAAGAATTATCACCAGAGGGTTCTGTCGAGGGGGAAGTTATGCCGACTAACTCTCCCCACGTGTCAGACCCTTCGCCTCCCGCTCAGGGGACGCACACTAATATGGCGCCAATTACATCAGGGACACCCATAGCGATTACCTTGCAGGACATGGCTGCAATCATGAATAATACCCTGTCAGAGGTATTATCTAGATTGCCTGAATTAAGAGGCAAGCACGATAGCTCTGGGGTTAGGAGAGATACAGAGCGCGCAAATGCTGTTAGAGCCATGTCTGATACTGCGTCACAGTATGCAGAACATGAGGACGGAGAGCTTCAGTCTGTGGGTGACATCTCTGACTCGGGGAAACCTGATTCAGAGATTTCTAATTTTAAATTTAAGCTTGAGAACCTCCGTGTATTGCTTGGGGAGGTATTAGCTGCTCTGAATGACTGTAACACAGTTGCAATTCCAGAGAAATTGTGTAGGCTGGATAGATACTATGCGGTGCCGGTGTGTACTGACGTTTTTCCTATACCTAAAAGGCTTACATAAATTATTAGCAAGGAGTGGGATAGACCCGGTGTGCCCTTTTCCCCACCTCCTATATTTAGAAAATGTTTCCAATAGACGCCACTACACGGGACTTATGGCAGACGGTCCCTAAGGTGGAGGGAGCAGTTTCTACTTTAGCAAAACGTACCACTATCCCGGTTGAGGACAGTTGTGCTTTTTCAGATCCAATGGATAAAAAATTGGAGGGTTACCTTAAGAAAATGTTTATTCAACAAGGGTTTATTTTACAGCCCCTTGCATGCATTGCGCCTGTCACTGCTGCGGCGGCATTCTGGTTTGAGGCCCTGGAAGAGGCCATCCAGACAGCTCCATTGAATGAAATTGACAAGCTTAGAACGCTTAAGCTAGCTAACTCATTTGTTTCTGATGCCATTGTTCATTTGACTAAACTAACGGCTAAGAATTCCGGATTCGCCATCCAGGCGCGTAGGGCGCTATGGCTTAAATCCTGGTCAGCTGACGTGACTTCAAAAGTCTAAATTACTCAACATTCCTTTCAAGGGGCAGACCTTATTCGGGCCTGGCTTGAAGGAAATTATTGCTGACATTACTGGAGGCAAGGGTCATACCCTTCCTCAGGACAGGGCCAAATCAAAGGCCAAACAGTCTAATTTTCGTGCCTTTCGAAATTTCAAGGCAGGAGCAGCATCAACTTCCTCCGCTTCAAAACAAGAGGGAACTGTTGCTCATTCCAGACAGGCCTGGAAACCTAACCAGTCCTGGAACAACGGCAAGCAGGCCAGAAAGCCTGCTGCTGCCCCCCAAGACAGCATGAAGGAACAGCCCCCTATCCGGAAACGGATCTAGTGGGGGGCAGACTTTCTCTCTTCGCCCAGGTGTGGGCTAGAGATGTTCAGGATCCCTGGGCGTTTGAGATCATATCTCAGGGATATCTTCTGGACTTCAAAGCTTCTCCTCCACAAGGGAGATTTCATCTTTCAAGGTTATCAGCAAACCAGATAAAGAAAGAGGCATTCCTAAGTTGTGTGCAAGACCTCCTAGTAATGGGAGTGATCCATCCAGTTCCGCGGACGGAACAAGGACAGGGATTTTATTCAAATCTGTTTGTGGTTCCCAAGAAAGAGGGAACCTTCAGACCAATCTTGGATCTAAAGATCTTAAACAAATTCCTCAGAGTTCCATCATTGAAAATGGAAACTATTCGGACCATCCTACCCATGATCCAAGAGGGGTCAGTACATGACCACAGTGGACTTAAAGGATGCCTACCTTCACATACCGATTCACAAAGATCATCATCGGTTCCTAAGGTTTGCCTTTCAAGACAGGCATTACCAATTTGTAGCTCTTCCCTTCGGGTTGGCCACTGCCCCGAGAATTTTTACAATGGTTCTGGGCTCACTTCTGGCGG
The DNA here is from genome assembly GCF_027579735.1 of Bombina bombina. Classification (NCBI taxonomy): domain Eukaryota; kingdom Metazoa; phylum Chordata; class Amphibia; order Anura; family Bombinatoridae; genus Bombina; species Bombina bombina. The sequence continues at coordinate 369,852,535 of NC_069503.1, read as the reverse complement.
TTCTAAGACCGCGAGGCATAGCGGTGGCTCCGTATCTAGACGACATCTTGATACAGGCGTCAAGCTTTCAAATTGCCAAGTCTCATACAGAGATAGTTCTGGCATTTCTGAGGTCGCATGGGTGGAAAGTGAACGTGGAAAGAGTTCTCTATCACCACTCACAAGAGTCTCCTTCCTAGGGACTCTTATAGATTCTGTAGAGATGAAAATTTACCTGACAGAGTCCAGGTTATCAAAACTTCTAAATGCTTGCCGTGTCCTTCATTCCATTCGACGCCCGTCAGTGGCTCAGTGCATGGAAGTAATCGGCTTATTGGTAGCGGCAATGGACATAGTGCCATTTGCGCACCTGCATCTCAGACCGCTGCAATTATGCATGCTAAATCAGTGGAATGGGGATTACTCAGATTTGTCCCCTATACTAAATCTGGATCAAGAGACCAGAGATTCTCTTCTCTGGTGGCTTTCTCGGGTCCATCTGTCCAAGGGTATGACCTTTCGCAGGCCAGATTGGACGATTGTAACAACAGATGCCAGCCTTCTAGGTTGGGGCACAGTCTGGAACTCCCTGAAGGCTCAGGGATCGTTGACTCAGGAGGAGAAACTCCCCCCAATAAATATTCTGGAGTTAAGAGTAATATTCAATGCTCTTCTAGCTTGGCCTCAGTTAGCAACACTGAGGTTCATCAGATTCAGTCAGACAACATCACGACTGTGGCTTACATCAACCATCAAGGGGGAACCAGGAGTTCCCTAGCGATGTTAGAAGTCTCAAAGATAATTCGCTGGGCAGAGTCTCACTCTTGCCACCTGTCAGCGATCCACATCCCAGGCGTAGAGAACTGGGAGGCGGATTTTCTAAGTCATCAGACTTTTTATCCGGGGGAGTGGGAACTCCATCCGGAGGTGTTTGCTCAACTGGTCCATCGTTGGGGCAAACCAGAACTGGGTCTCATGGCGTCTCGCCAGAACGCCAAGCTTCCTTGTTACGGATGCAGCTCCTTGGTTCTTCAACCTGGCCTATGTGTTTCCACCGTTTCCTCTGCTCCCTCGACTGATTGCCAAAATCAAACAGGAGAGAGCATCAGTGATTCTGATAGCGCCTGCGTGGCCACGCAGGACCTGGTATGCAGACCTAGTGGACATGTCATCTCTTCCACCATGGACTCTGCCTCTGAGGCAGGACCTTCTAATACAAGGTCCTTTCAGTCATCCAAATCTAATTTCTCTGAGACTGACTGTATGGAGATTGAACGCTTGATTCTATCAAGGTGTGGCTTCTCAGAGTCAGTCATTGATACCTTAAAGGGACAGTCAACCATAGAATTGTTATTGTTTTAAAAGATAGAAAATCCCTTTATTACTCATTCCCCAGTTTTGCATAATCAACACAGTTATATTAATGTACTTTTTACCTTTGTGATTACCTTGTATCTAGGAACCTTCTTCCAGCCCCCTGATCACATGACTGTGACTGTTTATTATCTATTGTCTTAAATTTAGCATTGTATTGTGCTAGATCTTAAATAACTTTCTGAGCCTGAACACAGTGTTATCTATATAGCCCACGTGTACTTTCTGTCTCTTTGTGTTGAAAAGAGATTTAAAAAGCATGTGATAAGAGGCAGCCCTCAAAGGCTTAGAAATTAGCATATGAGCCTACCTATGTTTAGTTTAAACTAAGCATACCAAGAGAAAAAAGCAAATTTGATGATAAAAGTAAATTGGAATGTCAATTAAAATGAAAAGTCCTATCTGAATAATGAAAATTTAATTTATACTTGACTGTCCCTTTAATACAGGCTCGGAAGCCTGTCACCAGGAAAATCTACCATAAGATATGGCGTAAATATCTTTATTGGTGTGAATCCAAGAGTTACTCATGGAGTAAGGTTAGGATTCCTAGGATATTGTCCTTTCTCCAAGAGGGTTTGGACAAAGGCTTATCAGCTAGTTCTTTAAAATGACAGATCTCTGCTCTGTCTATTCTTTTGCACAAGCGTCTGGCAGAAGTTCCAGATGTCCAGGCATTTTGTCAGGCTTTGGTTAGGATTAAGCCTGTTTTTAAAACTGTTGCTCCCCCGTGGAGCTTAAACTTGGTTCTTAAAGTTCTTCAGGGAGTTCCGTTTGAACCCCTTCATTCCATTGATATTAAACTTTTATCTTGGAAAGTTCTGTTTTTGATGGCTATTTCCTCGGCTCGAAGAGTCTGAGTTATCTGCCTTACATTGTGATTCTCCTTATCTGATTTTTCATTCAGACAAGGTAGTTCTGCGTACCAAACCTGGGTTTTTACCTAAGGTGGTTTCTAACAGGAATATCAATCAAGAGATTGTTGTTCCATCATTGTGTCCTAATCCTTCTTCAAAGAAGGAACGTCTTTTGCATAATCTGGATGTAGTCCGTGCCTTGAAGTTTTACTTACAGGCTACTAAAGATTTTCGTCAAACATCTGCCCTGTTTGTCGTTTACTCTGGACAGAGGAGAGGTCAAAAAGCTTCGGCAACCTCTCTCTCCTTTTGGCTTCGGAGCATAATACGCTTAGCCTATGAGACTGCAGGACAGCAGCCCCCTGAAAGGATTACAGCTCATTCTACTAGAGCTGTGGCTTCCACCTGGGCCCTTTAAAAATGAGGCCTCTGTTGAACAGATTTGCAAGGCTGCGACTTGTTCTTCGCTTCACACCTTTTCAAAATTTTACAAATTTGACACTTTTGCTTCTTCGGAGGCTGTTTTTGGGAGAAAGGTTCTACAGGCAGTGGTTCCTTCCGTTTAAGTTCCTGCCTTGCCCCTCCCATCATCCGTGTACTTTAGCTTTGGTATTGGTATCCCACAAGTAAATGGATGATCCTGGACTGGATACACTTAACAAGAGAAAACATAATTTATGCTTACCTGATAAGTTTATTTCTCTTGTAGTGTATCCAGTCCATGGCCCGCCCTGTCCTTTTAAGGCAGGTCTAAATTTTAATTAAACTACAGTCACCCACTGTACCCTATGGTTTTCTCCTTTCTCGTCTTGTTTCGGTCGAATGACTGGATATGGCAGTGAGGGGAGGAGCTATATAGCAGCTCTGCTGTGGGTGATCCTCTTGCAACTTTCTGTTGGGAAGGAGAATATCGCACAAGTAATGGATGATCCGTGGACTGGATACACTACAAGAGAAATAAATTTATCAGGTAAGCATAAATTATGTTTTCTTGGAAAGTGTTGTTCCTTTTGGCTATCTCTTCTGCTATAAGAGTTTCTGAGCTATCTGCTCTTTCTTGTGAATCTCCTTTTCTGATTTTTCATCAGGATAAGGCGGTTTTGCGGACTTCATTTCAATTTTTACCTAAGGTTGTGAATTCTAACAACATTAGTAGAGAAATTGTTGTCCCTTCTTTGTGTCCAAGTCCTAAGAATTCTTTGGAAAGATCCTTACATTCTTTGGATGTGGTAAGAGCTTTGAAATATGTTGAAGCTACTAAAGATTTCAGGAAGACTTCTAGTCTATTTGTTATATTTTCTGGTCCTAGGAAAGGTCAGAAGGCTTCTGCTGTTTCCTTGGCTTCTTGGTTAAAGCTTTTGATTCATCAAGCTTATTTGGATTTGGGTAAAACCCTGCCTCAGAGAATTACAGCTCATTCTACTAGATCAGTCTCTACTTCGTGGGCTTTTAAGAATGAAGCTTCAGTTGATCAGATTTGCAAAGCGGCAACTTGGTCCTGTTTGCATGCATTTACAAAATTCTACCGTTTTGATGCATTTGCTTCTTCAGAAGCAGTTTTTGGTAGAAAAGTTCTTCAGGCAGCTGTTTCAGTTTGATTCTTCTGCTGATGTTTTACATTTTTCTTGTTCTTAAAAGAATAAACTTATAATTTGGGTTGTGGATTATTTTTTCAGCTGAAAATGGCTGTTTTTATTTTTATCCCTCCCTCTCTAGTGACTCTTGCTTGGAGTTCCACATCTTGGGTATTGATATCCCATACGTCACTAGCTCATGGACTCTTGCCAATATGAAAAAAATGAATTTATCAGGTAAATTCTTACATATATTGTGTTTTTTATGTAACCCAGCTGAATGTGATTACAAATTCCAAGACTTTTTGGTTTAGATGTGGTGGCTGAGTTCAAGGTACGTGTTATCTTTGATATAATTTTTTCCCCCTTTAAAATGAGGCCTCAACATGCAATCAGTTTGAGTAATAAATTATTTTAGCATAAATAAAAATGTTTAATACATTTTTGTTTGTTTTTTTGCATTTTTGCAGCTATTTAATTTTAATTATTTTTTAACAAAATGTTTGACTTTTTACAAACATCTGTTTTAACATTAAATTGATATTTTATAACTGAAAATAGAAACCACAGAAAACCCTCTTTCTCTTAAGTGTGTTCAGTCCACGGTCATCCATTACTTATGGGATATATTCTCCTTCCCAACAGGAAGTTGCAAGAGGATCACCCAAGCAGAGCTGCTATATAGCTCCTCCCCTCACATGTCATATCCAGTCATTCTCTTGCAACCCTCAACAAAGGAGGTCGCGAGAGGAGTTGGAGTTTTTACTTAATTATTCTTCAATCAAAAGTTTGTTATTTTAAATGGCACCGGAGTGTGCTGTTTTTCTATCTCAGGCAGTATTTGGAAGAAGAATCTGTCTGCGTTTTCTATGATCTTAGCAGGCGTAACTAAGATCCACTGGCTGTTCTCGACATTCTGAGGAGTGGGGTAACTTCAGAAAATGGGAATAGCATGCGGGGTCCCCCGCAAATGAGGTATGTGCAGTACAATATTTTCTGGGAATGGAATTGACTAAGAAAACACTGCTGTTACCCATATGATGTAAGTACAGCCTTAAATGCAGTAGTAGCGACTGGTATCAGGCTGATAAATGTATGCGCAGTTGAGTTATTTTCTAGGGACTAGAATTTGACTGAGAAAATACTGTTTATACTGAAATAATGCTTAAGCCTTATCTGCAGTAGAAGCGACTGGTAGCAGGCTTAGTGATAACTTTGCATGACATTGAAAAAGTTTGTTTTTAAAACGTTTACTGGCATGTTATTCGTTTTGTGAGGTACTTTGGTGATAAATCCTTTTTGGGCATGATTTTTTTCCACATGGCTAACGTATTTTTCTGCATAGAAACAGTTATATCAGGTCTCCCACTGTTGTAATATGAGTGGGAGGGTCCTTTTTTTAGCGCCTTGTTGCGCAGTTAAAATTCTAGCACAGTCTTCCTGCTTCTTCCTCCTTGATCCAGGACGTCTCTAGAGAGCTCAGGGGTCTTCAAAATTCGTTTTTGAGGGAGGTAATCAGTCACAGCAGACCTGTGACAGTGTGTTCTGACTGTGA